>NC_141022.1:7495000-7647500 GCF_052040795.2 Danio rerio
TTCGTCATATGCAACAGAATTATTTTTTTGTTCCCAGAATTGCAACAGAAAGTGGCCGTAGGCACTTTCAATACAAAACTCCTTCCGACTGGAACAATCTTCCTTCCTCTTTTAGATCAATTAAGTTATTTAGTCTTTTCAGGGCTAATTTATTTTCTTTTTTGAAAACAACTTGTGGATGTTATTAATATTGGTTCCAATTTAAATGTTTATTATTTATTTGTATATCAAATTTTTGTACTTTTTATTATTTCTTTTTGTCTATTTAGGCTTTACACTGTGGGAAGTGGCTCAGGTAAAGTGTGCTGCTTGCTAGCTTGTTTGTTTTGTTAGTTGTATATTTATCATGATGTAAGTATTCTGTTTGATTTATGAACTTCTTAGGGACCCCCTCAAAAATGAGATCATCTCAAGGGGCTATCCCACTCAATGAATGAATTCAAATTCAAATTTAAACACACATAAATGCCAACTGGACTCGAACCTTTTTGCTGAGAACAGTGTTAACCACTGAGCCACTGTGCCACCTCACATCATATTATTATTATTATTTTTTTCAGAGTATAATTTATTGATTGTTTTTTCGGCTTAGTCCCTTTATTAATCTGGGGTCGCCACAGCGGAATGAACCGCCAACTTATCCAGCATTTGTTTTTACACAGCGGAAACTTTTTCCCTGGGAAACATCCATACACACTCATTCACACTCCTACACTGCGGACAGTATATTTAGCCTACCCAATTCACCTGTACTGCATGCCTTTAGACTGTGGGGGAAACCGGAGCACCCGGAGGAAACCCACGCAAACGCAGGGAGAACATTCAAACTCCACACAGAAACACCAACTGACCCAGCCGAGGCTCAAACCAGCAACCTTCTTGCTGTGAGGCGACAGCACTACCTACTGCGCCACTGCGTCGCCCTTCAGAGTATTAGTTGCTACCGTATTTTCAGAATAATAACCCTCTTTTATATGTGTTTTTCTGTAATCCCGAGAGGATTTTTAATTCACTTATTTATTTCAAGCAAATGTCCAAACAGAAGCAAGCCAGTCCAGGTCTTCTGTTATTCTGCTGTATATAGAGACCAATTTACCCAGTGATACATTAAAGGTGACGTGATCTCATTTAGACTTCCGTGACCCATCCTGCAACTGACAAGATTCTCAGACACCCTTGTTTGTCCTCCGAGAAAAACCTTTGTCTAAGCGCAGAGCCTCATTTGAGGTGCATTTACAACCTGAGTTTCACTGCAGCCATAAAGCTCGGAGAGAAATACGACTACAGCTCCGCCCGCTGAGCCGCACTCTTACGATGACACATTACACACATGCATAATAATTATGTCGCATTACAGTCCCCGGTGACTTCCCTTACCCCAGTTTATGCGTTTTCTGTATAGCTCATTTATTTGGTAGAATAATTATGACAGTGTTTGTATTAATTATAGGTCCGTTGCTAATGCATTTATAAGCTTTAGGCTGCATATCAAGACAGAACGAAACAAAACAGATCGGTCCTTAACTGTTTGAAAATCACTGACACAATGTTGGAGTGTTCTGGATGACTGCCAAGGTGTTGCTGTGCAGTTGCTAAGGTTTTCAGGGTGGTTTAACATATTTTTAGGGAGTTTGGTGCTGTTTAAAGAATGTGGTCCCAGATATTTGAACCCTATACGCTAACGCTAACACGGGAGAACATGCAAACTCTACACAAACAGACATAGAGACTGTGACCAAAGATTTTCCTGCTTTGAGGCAACCATTGAGCCATCATGCTGTCCACTGAATATGCTATTATAATATATATTTGAATAATAATTTTCAACAAAATAAAAATAACCATTTTACTTGACAGCAAGACTTAAGACTGTTGGCTAACTAGCAAGTCTGAAATAGTTTCAGAGGGAGGGAGGGAGGGAGGGAGGGACGGACGGACGGACGGACGGACAGACGGACGGACGGACGGACGGACGGACGGACAGATGGACAGACAGACAGACAGATAGACAGATAGATAGATAGATAGATAGATAGATAGATAGATAGATAGATAGATAGATAGATAGATAGATAGATAGATAGATAGATAGATAGATAGCATTACATGTTTTGACGTATTGTTAGCATCTTTACATTTTTGCTAGCCTACATAAGCAATTGTTATTTGCAACGCTCCTGCCATGTTTTTTTTAATTAACATGTTTAACATGTTTGCTATCATATGTGCATTTTAAAGTTTTCGACGTTCACTAGCATGTGCTAACAAGTTGCTAATATGTTTATAATGTTTTAGCAAGTTGTTGCCATGTTAGCATGTTACAAAACGCTTTAGTTTGTAACAGATTTAAGTTTTAAGAGTTCATAAAAGTAATGCTTTATATGAGATCATAGTAGATAGAGATAGACAGATGACAGACAGACAGACAGACAGAGATAGATAGATAGATAGATAGATAGATAGATAGATAGATAGATAGATAGATAGATAGATAGATAGATAGATAGATAGATAGATAGATAGATAGATAGATAGATAGATAGATAGATAGATAGATAGCATTACATGTTTTGACGTATTGTTAGCATCTTTACATTTTTGCTAGCCTACATAAGCAATTGTTATTTGCAAAGCTCCTGCCATGTTTTTTTTAATTAACATGTTTTAACATGTTTGCTATCATATGTGCATTTTAAAGTTTTCAATGTTCACTAGCATGTGCTAACAAGTTGCTAATATGTTTATAATGTTTTAGCAAGTTGTTGCCATGTTAGCATGTTACAAAACGCTTTAGTTTGTAACAGATTTAAGTTTTAAGAGTTCATAAAAGTAATGCTTTATATGAGATCATAGTAGATAGAGATAGACAGATGACAGACAGAGATAGATAGATAGATAGATAGATAGATAGATAGATAGATAGATAGATAGATAGATAGATAGATAGATAGATAGATAGATAGATAGATTTTGCTAACATACATAAGTTAATTTCCAAAGCTGCTAATATTGAGATGTTTATAATAGTTATTAGTGTGGTTTAACATGTTTGCTAGTATTTGTACTTTAAGTTTTTTAATGTTTACTAGCATGTGCTAACAATTCGCTAACATTTTTATAAAGTTAAGTTGTTGCCATGTTAGCTTGTTAAACAAAGCTTTAGTTAAAAAAAATAGTTTTAAGGGTTCATAAAAGTAATGTTTAATATGAGACCATAAGGTCGGTGGGTAGACAGACAGACAGACAGACAGACAGATAGCACTTTTACATGTTTTGACGTGTTGTTAGCATCTTTAACATTTTGCTAACATACATGTAAGTGTTATTTGCAAAGCTGCTAATGTTGCAATGTTTTTTTTGAGAGCTAGCATGTTTTAACATACTTTGTAGCAATTTGCTAACATTGGTAATGTTTATAATGTTTTAGCAAGTTGTTGCCATGTTTACAATATTTTCAGATGTTGCTCGCATGTTTTTTTCATGCTGTTAACATGTTCTTGAACATTGCTAGCATTCTTTACCTTGTGTTTTGTGTACTGTACCAGAACTACAAGTCTGCTGTATTTTGGGGGGATTTTGATTACCTTTTTTAGGAAAACATTAATCCTGATCAGCTAAATTAGCAACCAAAGGCAGAGTAGTCTAGTAGGTCTGCTAGTCTGAAATTTTTAATTAATTTAATTTTTTTTTTTCTGCTTAGTCCCTCCATTAATGTAGGGTCACCACAGCGGAATGAACCGCCAACCCATCCAGCACACGTTTTACACAGCAGATGCCGCGGATAACATTGTTGCTGCTAACTAGCCAACTCCCGAAACATCAAGACACAATGTAAATTGAAAACACATCAATAATGTGCTAAAAATAACAGTAAATGTTACAATTATTAATCTTAACTTACATAATTGATATTTGACAGTATCTATGCGTCTTCTCTGGAAGTTTCCAGTGCAAAGATAAACTGATAGTAGGAAAAAACTGTGATTGTCTATTGTGAGCTACAGCACTGCATGTGCACATGAGTCTAGTGCTACTTTACAAAGTGTCATCGCCATCTACTGGCCTGGCATGATTAATACAGTGATTAGGGAATGTTTTGACAACATCATCTGTACATGAAGCTCTTCAAAAACTCATCCTCATGTAAATGAACCCTCACACTCAGGGTAATGTTTGCCAGCTTAATGAAATAGCATGTTCCACCTCATTTCTATCCCTGCAGTGACAGTTTTTTTCTGTTTAATCAAGAAAAGCAAAGTGTCACATCATCGTCCCGAGCCAGTCTTTAAGGCTGATGGTCAAGTAGTTCATTTAAAATGATTATTTTTGTCAATGTCAGCACTTTAAAGTCATTTTCTCACTGATTTCACTGCGCGTAATGAAAATGCTTTGAATAATGGATTTGTTCGGTTTCACTATCAAGTGCTGAGTCAAAAAATACACATTAAATGTTTTATACGTGCATTTAATTAAATCTAAGACCCGATGTCTCCAATGCCTTATCGTTTCATTAGGATAAATGTTTTACAAAGTTTGTGTGCGTGTGCACAATTCAGATCTGCAATTCAAACAACTGTGATTCACTCATTCTGTTTGCATTCTGGGATACACAGCAAGTTCATCTGAGGCTTTAGGGTAAATTGTTCTGTAAATCACCCACTATGAAACAATGCAACTGTTAATGGGTACAGTGTATTGCAGAATAAACCTACCGCGGATGTCAGAATGTGTTTGATCATTAAGACAATGATTATTAGTATTCAGGACTGAATGAAAACTCTCTTTAATTGTGTTTTTTTTTAATATAGGAGCCACACAGTGACTCAAACGAGAAGAGAATTAGATCTATTTGTGTGTCTTTATGGGTCTTTTAATGATTACAGTACTAATTAGACAAGGTTTTTCAGGTTTAAAAACATTACATTCAATAAAAGTGTGTCTCTCAAAACATTGATTTTTTGCTTGCTGTATTTGCTAAATTAAAATAAGCTAATGCAAGCCTTTCTTGATTTTTTTTTTGTCGCAATCTAATTTCATTACATGCAGTCAGTTTAAATTTAATGTATTTTTTTTTTCGGACTACAGTACATAAATAATTTGTGTTCTTTCGGACAGGGGATTTCTAATTCCTAGCATGGGACTGGATGGAGACAGTAAAACATTAAAAATTAAATGTTATTGAGTTTTCCATATAGTGGCTTTACTTTTAAATCAAAGGGAAGATTTAATTACATTCTGCTTGAGTCCGAGTTTAGTTAACTTTAGTTATCTTGTCGGGTTCGCATGTGTATTTTGCATTGGTTTGAGTTCCCTAATTTATTTTAGGCTTCTAAGTATGTTTTCATTTATTCATTTCAGTTTTTAACGGCTTCTCGTTGTTTGTTTTCTCATACTTGCTTGTTAATAAGTTCATTAGATTGCTTTGTTTATTTAGTCCTCACTTCAGGTCCTTGGTCTGGTGTATTGTTTGAGCATGGTGTGCTGTTATTTTGTGTGTTTTTTTTTTTTTTCTGGATAGTTTGCTGTTGTTTAGATCTCTCCATTCCCACTGTTTTTTGTCAACCCTTATGTTTACATGTTTTTAAACACAGTATAAAATGTAAATAAAAGAAAAAAAAATTATATATATATATATATATATATATATATATATATATATATATATATATATATATATATATATATATATATATATTATTTTTTTTCTTTTATTTACATTTTATAACTTGACTTCTAGTACTGATCATTTGGTATCAGAAGTGCTTATATGAAAGGGAAAGGCCTCTTACAATTATTTTACCAAAATGCATCCATACATCTCTGCAATGACTCAAAAAACTTATTAATAAAGTCATCTGGAATGGCAAAGAGTGTTCTTGCAGGACTCCCCGAGTTCATCAAGATTCTTTGGATTAATTATCAATGCCTTCATCTTATTCCAGACATGCTCAATAATGTTAATTTCTGGTGACTGGGCTGGCCAATCCTGGAGCACCTTGACCTTCTTTGTTTTCAGAAACTTTGATGTGGAGGAACTTTGATGTGCTGAAGAGTTTGCTCTCTTCTGTGGTTTGTAATGTAATGGCCAGCACAAATGTCTCAGGCTCAGGCTGCTCAGGCGTCCACTCTGCAGATCTCTCGCACACCCCCATACTGAGTGTAACCCCAAACCATGATTTTTCCTTCACCAAACTTGACTGATTTCTGTGAGAGTCTTGCGGCTTCCAGTTGGTCTTCTGCAGTATGTGTGATGATTGGGATGCAGCTCAACAGATGATTCATCAGAAAAATCTAATACCTTCAAAAATACCTTCAGCCACTTTTCCAAAGATCAACCAGAAGTCATTATTATTTCTTGCTTTTACAACTGAGATCAATGACAAGACTTTTGTCAGGTAGTGTATATATATTCATAGTTATTTATATATTTATAGTATGCATAGTTATAGGGCCATGTCTCATTTAATCCGTTTGTCAATCTTGCTTCATTTTGTTAACAGCACACATCTTACAACGATCCAATCAGTTCCCAAAGGACAAAATCAAGCCCACCTTAGCTTTTTATTATTATTTGAAAGTCATTTTGAGTGAAGTACATCATGATAGAAGAAAAAAGACAATTTTAACTTCTGTTTCATGGTGACTTTAACAACTAGGTTGACAGTAGGTTGACTTGATGAAGGTCAAAGGCATGAGATTTTCAGCCACAACAACAAAAGTTGTTTCAAACATGTGTTGTCTAAGATTGCATCTTTACAGTGTCACTCAAGTCGCCCAAGAAGGCTGGTGGATGCCCATGAAAGACAAATGCATGAGAAAACTGGATAGCATGGAGAATCTGAACTGGCTATCAGTTGAACATTGCAGCTGGAGTTATTCACAATTTCAGTGCTGGAAGATCTGTATCTCTCTATTTTTATGAAATGAGGGGTTTTGTCAAAGTGACTCGGTTATTTTTTAAAACACTGTTGTGCTAGTAAAGCCACAACAACAACCAAAAAAATCAGATTTTCAATTTTGTATATTTTTTTCTGGAAAGAAAATGATTTCCACTGTACATTTGTGGACACTTGCAGATAATACAATATTAATAAAAATCTCTTATTTCAATTTAAATGTGTAGTTTTTCTTCTGCAATCTCATGCTTGTTCATTTTGCAAATAAAGATGATATTTTCTTTGGGCTCTATTTTAATGATCTAGATGCAAAGTCTAAAGCGCAGGGCGCAAAAGCATTAAGGGCATGTCAGAATCCACTTTTACTATTTTAAGGATGGAAAAATATGCTCAGCGCCATGGCGTATGGTCTAACAGGGTTGAGCTTATTCTCTTAATGAGTTCTGGGTGTGTTTTGAGAATGAATCAGAGTCTCATCTCCCCATCCATTTAAGAGTCAGTTGCATGACGCATTTGCTATTTACATGGCTGACTTTGTAAGTAGAAAAACTGAATGCTTCACTAGCAAGAAAACAGTTAAACAGACCATCTGCAGCGCCTCTTTACTTTCTCTTTCTCTCTTTCGTGGCTAAGGAAACAGTGTTACACACTCCGATGAAGACATCCATTAGCCTACATATTTCATTTTGTTTGTTAAGCACAAGGATTTGTTTCAAAACTATTTCTAAATTCAGTTCTAATTTCCAGCAAATGAATGAATGAGTTATATCCAAACACACGTCCTATGCCCCATATAGTCCAAAACTTGACAGGTGGTCAAATCTAAGCTTGTTTTTAATAAAACAAACATACATATGCATATAATAAATACTACTACTACTACTACTACTACTAAAAAAAAAAAAATAATAATAATAATAATAATAATAATAATAATAATAATGATGATAATGATAATAATAATAATAATAATAATAATAAAAATAACAACAACAACATTATATAAAAGCTAGGTTTTATGAATAAACTGAAAAAAGCCCTCTGAGGTGAAGACATGGAGGCAGTGGTTTTTATATTTATGTATTTGTAATAGGTTTATCCTATAATTTTTTTTTCATATGTAAAAATATTTCTGTATTGCTGTACATCCTGTGTGTATTAAGCAATGTGTAAGGTGCACAACTAACAAGTAATGCAACAGTATAACAAAATTTTGCTAAACATATAAGTCAACAAACGTTTACAACAAAATGATACAATCATACACTACCGTTACTTTTAATTAAATCCAAACAGCATCCTTTCAGTGCTTTTTTTTTTCTTTCTTTCTTACTTTCATTTTTTCTTTCTTTCATATTTTCTTTCTTTCCTTCTTATTGATTGATTTATTTGTTTGTTTATTTATTTATTTTATTGTATTTAAATGTATTTGATATTTTTATTAATTCATGTATTTATTTGGTTGATTGTTTCTTTGTTTGTTTACTTATTTAATTAACTAATTTTATTTATTTGTATGTATTTATTTGTTTGTTTACTTATTTAATTGAATCATTTTACTTATTTGTATTTATTTGAATTTATTTATTTATTTGTTTGTTTACTTATTTAAGTAACTAATTTTATTTATTTGTATTTATTTATTTGTTTGTTTACTTATTTAATTGAATCATTTTATTTATTTGTATTTATTTGAATTTGTTTATTTATTTGTTTGTTTTCATTATTTTATTTAACTAATTTTATTTATTTGTATTTATTTATTTGTTTGTTTACTTATTTAATTGAATCATTTTATTTATTTGTATTTATTTGAATTTATTTATTTATTTGTTTGTTTTCATTATTTTATTAACAAATTTTATTTATTCGTATTTATTTAAATTTATTTGTATTTATTTATTAGTTTGTTTGTTTGTTTACGTATTTAATTGAAGAATTTTATTTATTTGTATTTATTTGAATTTATTTTATTATTCATCCATTTATTTATTTATTTGGTTGTTTATTTGTTTCTTTGTTGTTTGTTTAGTTTGTGTATATATAATGATGTTTAGGACATTTTCACAGTATGTCTGATAATGTTTTTTTTCTTTTGGAGAAAGTCTTATATGTTTTATTTCATCTAGAATAAAAGCAGATTTTTAATTTTTTTAACACCATTTTAAGGTCAAAATGATTAGCTCCTTTAAGCTTCTTTACCATACTGGGTGATTAACTGTATCAGAGTTAAAGTTTTATTTAATTTTAAGTAAGAGTAAGACATATAAAGTCAGCAAGAAATGACCTTTTTGTTTTTGTTTAGTATTACAGTATATTGCAGTATACTGACTTGTTTTCGGTGCTTTATCAAGTAGAACTGGTTGGCCAATAAATGAATGGACATCTGGATTCAATTCACACTAAGGCCCTTGATGAAGGACAGTGTCTACATGAGCCATCATTTGAGAACGTCTATGAATATCAAGTAATTGATACAACCATTAAACCCAAGTTTTCAGATGAGCAGTAAAGCCGCTGTCCCTCATTACATCAGATTGCCCTTCCCTGAAGATAAAGCAATGGAGCTGTCGAGCTCAAATTAATTGAGCTGACATCTCACATTTATAAACAAGACATTTCACATATCGCTTCTAACGTTTACAAGGATTTCTCATGCAAGCTGGCTCATATTTATATACTTGTTCACTACTTAAAGCAAAAACCTTTTGACATTTAAAAGTACCCTGATATTTGCTGATATTTTCACTTTTGGTGTCATTAATACTGTTCACAAGTTCAAGACATTTTTCAGTCTAATCATAGTAATTTAGTAATTATTTATAAATATATATATATATATATATATATATATATATATATATATATATATATATATATATGTATATGTGTGTGTGTGTGTGTGTGTGTGTGTGTGTGTGTGTGTGTGTGTGTGTGTGTGTGTGTGTGTGTGTGTGAAAAAACTTGATTAAAAAGAGCTGAAATGCTTGGCAAAAAAAATATTGTAAATATTGTAAAAATATATAAATATTATAATAAATAAAATTCAAAAATTACATAGAAAAGATTAATACAATAAATATATAATATAAAATGTAATAAAAAATAAATTCATACAATTAAATTTAATTAAAAAATAAATGATAAAATAAAATAATAAAATAAGATAAATTGAAAAAATAAGTTATATTAGTTTGATTAAAAAGGGCTGAAGGGCTTGGCAACATCCAAAGAAAAAATAATATAAATAAAAGATGCATCTTAATAAATAATAAATTAAAATACTAAATTAAATAAACCAAAATAAAGCAAAATGATTACAATTAAATGAAATAAAAAATACAAATAAATACAATAAATAATAACATAAAATAATAATACTCAATAAAAATTGGTCATATAAACTTGATCAAAAAGATTCTATCAACATCCAAAGTAAAAAAGAATATTCAGAATAGATGTATCCTTATAAATAATAAAATAAAATACAAAAAAAAATATATCAAATAAAACCAAACTTGATTAAAAAACACTCCAGATTTCCAGACAGAGATAAATGGAGATATAGTGGCTCATATTTGTTCAGTACAAAATTATATATATATATATATATATATATATATATATATATATATATATATATATATATATATATATATATATATATATATATATATATATATATATATATATATAAGGTGCATGTCAAATAAATAACAAAAAAAAAATACAAAAATAAATAAAAACAGGTAATTTAAACTTGACTTAAAAAAAATACTCCTAATTATTTTGACTACTGTCTGTAAAGCTTTTATGATAGTGCTCTGCTGCTCTCTAGTGGTTTCTAAATGCTAGCAAGACCATCTTTTAATGATTTTTTTTTTCTTGTTGAATGTAGTACTGAACCACTTAAGAGGCATTTACACCCGGTCAAGCAAAAAACTTGAAAAAAAACACACAGAAAGCTGAAGATCTTTAAAATAACACCACATTCCCATTGCTGTGGTCTAGGGTAGCGCTTCTTTAAAATTAACGTGGGACCAATGTGGAGTGGAGGACTGGACATCTGGAGCAATAGATATGTAAACATTTACACATATCGATTTGACTTCCATATCTATTTTTTTAATGTAAACAGTCATTTAAGCACAAGCCCCCCCACAAAGCGAGTGTCATCAGGCGCAGATGTCACACTGAAACAAGAAACACGTTTTTACACTCATTTAACTCGAGAGGCATCAGTCTCTTATCAGTGAGCTGTTTTGTTTTGAATTTGGATGTCACCTGTCAACTGATTTATTCATCTCTGCCAGTTCCTCTGTTGTCAGTTAAACACGGCCTGGTTCAGGAAAGCCCTTGAGGATTGAGCTACACAAAACAGCATGTGGGTAGACGGTGTCTGTCACTATCTCGCTCTCGGTCTCGTGTATTACTCATCAGACAGGGTCAAAATGCTCTCATAGGGGATTGTTACGCTAAAATGTTGCTCTGTTGACGGAACGCTAATTTCTTTCCATCTTTTGCAATAGGGAGTTTACACAGGCCAATGACCATGATGATATCTTCAGGAGGAAAAAGAAGGGCGAAAGGTTGGATTATTAAGAAGATCCAAAACTTCCTGTTGTGTTGCTGTCTGAAGAAAGTCTGGGTCTTCCCTTGTGAAACAGAAACAGACTTACTGTATGGCTACATTCAAAAAAGGATTTAGATTAGTGTGAATGAAATGAAAAGTTTTCACACACTAAGTTGTACGTTTAATCAAATTTTAATGGAATTCAAAATGTATTATCGTTTTAGGCCCACATAAGTCAGTGGGTAGCAAGAAGGTCACTGGTTCAAGTCCCTACTGGGTCAGTTGGCATTTCTGTGTGGAGTTTGCATTTTCTCCCCGTGTTGGCGTGGGTTTCCTCTGGGTGCTCCGGTTTAAAATTTAAATATTTCTAATAATTATTTTATCTTTGCCATGATAACAGTAAATAATAATTTACTAGATATTGTTCAATGCACTTCTATACAGCTTAAAGTGGCTTAACTAGGTTAACTAGGCAGGTTAGGGTAATTAAGCAAGTTATTGTATAAAGATGGTTTATTCTGTAGACCAGGGATTCCCAAACTTTTTTATTCCGGGACTGACCTAGGCAAGTAATTCAATCTCAAGACTCACCATAATATTTTAATATGGAAAAATGGGTAAAACAATGTATCCATTCAAAGCAGTCAAAAATATATGGTGTGTGGCTTTTTGGATTTTTCGATTTGATGTGCACAAAATGAGGCTCGAAGTGCTTTTTGTAAGATGCTGGCTGTAATTCTGATAATTTTTTGTTGAAAAAGATACTCTTCTTTTTTTAGAAGAGAATATGATCAACCTTTGATCAAGCCCCGTCACATTGCAGTAAACTCCACTGCTAGTGTATATGCATAAGAAACCACATAGCTTTTTGATCGACTACTACAAGCTGGGAAAACGTCAGATAAATATGCCAATGCAATTAACATTATTGCTGAATAGATCTAATATTTACACATTTGCTTGAGGAAGGAATGATGGGGGTAGTTACATTACTATATTTTCCATAACATCTATGCCCTTCCATAACATTAGGTGGCGTTAAAACTAACAGATAGCACTATAGCTCTTTATTGATTAGCAATCTGTCAACGTTATGGGACAAAAAATAGCTTCAAATGATAGAATACATAGCAAACTTTAGAAAATATTGACAATAAAATAAAAGGTTTAGCCTATTAAAAACAATGGCCTAACCAGAAATTAAATAAAGATACAAAATCTACCTCACTTTTAATTGTATTTGCATATTGATTAGAGTAACTAGTTATTTAGTGAAGAGCAGCAAATGAATCTCCCATTGTGTTTTGTTTTAAAACAGAGGTGTTAATGTAAAAATGCACAGATCTATAATAAAGCATTCGACTACTTTAGTAACTGTTTGTGCTCATTTAAGAGAAAATTAGTAGTGTTTAAAATAAAACACGCAGGATGGAGGCAAAAAATAAATAAAATCAAAATAAGCACTTTTCCGACGGTCCCTTACTGAGAGCTCCACTCTGCGCGAGCTCTACCGGCTAAACAGATTGCGAGGGCTCAAACGGAGCAGTGCTCGTAATGTCGAGCGAAAAAAAAAAGAAAAAGTCAGCTGTGAAACATAACCAGCTTTGTCTTTTTGTAGGAAACACTTTAGATATTTTTAGGGTGAGAGGTTTTTGAGTTATTGCCGTCAATCATACTGGTTTTAATTCACCGCAATGTAAATAGCTGCAGCTATGTTGATGTTGCACGACCCACCTTTGTTTACTGTGCGACCCACAGTTTGAAAACCCCTGCTGTAGACTATCGTAAAAATATATAGCTCAAAGGGGCTAATAATTTTGTCCTAAAAATATCAAATAAAAAATTGAAAACTACTTTTATTCTAGCCAAAGTAAAACAAATAAGACTTTCTCCAGAAGGAAAATATAATCAGAGATACTGTGAAAATTTCCTTGCTTTGTTACACATCATGTGAGAAATATTTAAAAAAGAAATCAAAATCAAAGGGGGCTAATAATTCTGACTTCAACTGTATTTCCCATTTACTGTAACTCTATTTGTTGTTTAAATCCTAAGCTAATCGGTGTCAAATCTATAAATGTGCGCAGTAATTTACATGATGCAAGAGTGGGTTACTGTTTATTTATAAAAGGGACAGTCCCTCTAGTGAAATGTTGTGACCTTTTATTTGTTTTGTGTGCGTGTGTGTCTAAATCTTTATCTGTTACACCACAACACCCACACCTCATCAAGACTGGTTCAGATTATCCTGTCTGCATCTACTGTAAACTGTTCATCCATTTAATATGTAAGAAGCGTATCAATATGATGAACAATAGATGTACATTATCCTGTTTATTACATGTCTAATTAGGCACAAAACATTGTTGCTGGAAGGGCATCCGCTGTGTAAAATATATGCTGGAAAAGTTGGCGGTTCATTCCGCTGTGGCGACCCCTGATGAATAAAGGGACTAAGCTGAAAATGATTAATCAAATGAATAATGTAATGCCAGTAAGAAAGTATAAGTATTGAAAATCCCCATTCCCACCATCAGGGCAAGAATACAGACATTTCTGTTCTTATAACTGGAAATGTTACGAAACTATCTGAAAGAAGAATTATCCTATAAGGGATTGCCAATAAAAATCTCCACGGATCACAGCTGGAAAAAGGCAGAAATAAATTGAATCCAGAGAGTCAGAAAGCCTCAACAAATATATCAAACTAATCACTACAAGTTGTTTGAGAGAGTTTCAAGAAAAAAACTATTCCCTACTCTGGTCCAAAAACAAACACCAGCATATTCAGTTGCCAGACACTATTGGACCTTCAGATGGAATGGGTTTTATGGTCAGATGAGACAAAGCTGACTGCTTTTTGGCACATATGTAGAAACAGGGGTAAAGCCTAAAGACTTATCCAAAATCACCTCCTATGCACTTTTTGAGGGAGCAGTCATTTCAAACAATAGTGATCATTCAGTTATGCACTCAATCAATCCCATAATAGGAAACACTTTATTTTCAGGGCCTACTCACACTATGCTATCCGAACCATGCCCAGGCCCGTTTCCTGGATTGTTTGAGAAGTGTGAGTGTTCTGAATCGGGCACGGTACACTTGGCCGGCATTAGCCCGGTTGGAAGAGGTGTGCCTGAGCGTGGTTCACTAGGGCTTTGGCGTGGTACACTTGTGTGAGTGCAAAACGTGCCTGAGCCCGAAACTGAAAGGGAGACGTGTCTTTTAAGTTAACTTTTACCGTTTGATATGGATTTATTAATCATTCTTACTGTTCTATGAACGCAAACGATCATAGTTTATTAAAGACGCAAACCCCTCACTGCATGTCAGCTGCACCTTCAGCAAACCTCCTAATTCCTGCAGCACGAGGACTTTATGGTTGTTTATGAGCGTCAAAAGTGGCTGATCTGTTCGGCTAAATATTTGACTGCGTGTCACTGCACATCAAATGACTAAAGTGATATAACGATATAAAGAAATCTTTACTGTGCTGAACGAAAGCGCTCAACGAAGACGTAAGTGTGCTCAGGCCCGAGTGTAATGTGAGTGCAGGCCGTCGGTGGGGACAAGCATACTTTGGCCCAGTTCAAGGCAACTGTACAAAGTGTGTGTACGCCCTAAGGCTCATTTCTCACTATTAACAAGCCATTAACTAAGACTTTTAAAAAACTTTTCTAAAAATGATTAATTGATAGTAAGGTAGAAGTTTAGTTTAGTAGGTTTAGGTAGTAGGGTTTGGGTAGTAGTTGATAGTGTTCGATGTTGTTGTATTGTTGCCTTATTCTTCAGTGGCTTGTGTACACTGTAAAAAAAAATCTGTAAATTAACAGTTTTCCATATTTTGTGATTCATGTTTTTATTTTTTTCCTGTTTATTTATGATTTTGAAACCATTTTAATCAAAACAGGCTCATTGTGAAATCGTACCGCCGTATACATTTCTGAAGAGCGCAAACTATGTAGCCAGAGCTATGTATGGCTGCATTTCGTCTTTAAAATTAATGCAACGTGTGTATGATGGTATGATGTGTGTATGATGGTGGTACAGTATGATGCCACCGACGGCTTCTGTTCCTTTATGTGCTACCGGCTAACTGCTTACCTCTGTGTGGACGACTTTCCCACTGTTACCAGTTTGCTCAGTGGCTCGCCATGTACGTCAGTGGACTTAAGATGCAGAGAACGGTTCCAAAAAGCAGGTAAAACAAAAAATAAAATAAACAAGTAAATAATGGTAAGATCTGAAAATGTGGTAAAAATCAGGCGAGGGCTTTTCTTTTTCTGCTTTTGAAAACACTGTCAGTTGGGTTTAGGGAAGTGGGTGATCGGGTCAATCGGTGCTTTTGAAAAGACTATTGGCTGGGTTTAGGGAAGGGGGTAGGTATCGCTTGATAAATCAGTCAGTCAGTCAAAAGCGACCTCTAGTGGATTTATGCGAGAACAGCAGGTGTGGCGACGCGGTGCCGCAGTGGGTAGCGATCTCGCCTCACAGCACGAAGGTCTCTGGTTCAAGCCTCGGCTGGGTCAGTTGGCATTTTTGTGTGGAGTTTGCATGTTCTTCCCTTGTTCGCGTGGGTTTCCTCTGAGCGCTGCGGTTTCCCTCACATTTCCAAAGACATGCGGTACAGGTAAATTGAGTAAGCTAAACTGTCTGTAGTGTATGTGTGTGAATAGGAATGTATGGGTGTTTCCCAGCAGGAACGTCATCCGCTGCGTAAAACATATGCTGGATAAGTTGGCTGTTCATTCCGCTGTAACCCCGGATTAATAAAGAGATTAAGCCGAAAAGAAAATGAATGAACAGCAGGTGTGAATGGCACTAGCGAGAGAAATTTGAGATGTGAAAACACGTAAACAGCGGCCTGTGGTGAATTCGCGACAACTAAAACTGCCAAAAAAAAATACCTTCGTTTTTGTGCTCTCCAGAAATGTATATAGTGATACGTATCAATAATAAGCCTGAGTTGCTTTTAAATGTTTAAAAGTGACATATTGTCTGGGCTGGTGTTGTATATTACAGTACAAAATCCTTGTAATAAACTGCCAGTACAATTTACAGACTTATTTCTCTATATATTATATCTTACTACATGTATATAATATACTTTCTTAAGTACTAAAATATCAATAAAAGCCACTTTGTTAAACTGAAGAGTTGAATTTTAAACATCAAAAGTTGACAGAGGAGAGGTCAAGGTCCCATAATGGAATTCATGGAAGTGTAAATAAATAAAAACCACTTGTGAATCACAACTTATTACGCCGTTCTTTTTGGCGCTTACCGGCTGACCGCTTACCTCCGTGTGGAGGGCTTTCCCGCCGCAACCAGTTTGTCTAGTTAGCTCGTCATGTACGTCGGTGGACTTGGGATGCAGAGAGGAGTTGACCACAGCGACAACGACTGGGTTTAAGTCCGGGGAACAGCTATTCCAGAACTCATGTAAGACAAAAACAGAATCCAAAAAATTGTGAACAGCAGGGTGAGAATGTGGTAAAATCCGAAAACATGATAAAAATCAGACGAGGGCTTTTCTTTTTCTGGACGGCTTTTGTAAACCGTTGGTTGGGTTTAGGGAAGTAAGTGTGTGGGTCAGTCAATTGGCCGGTCGCCCAGTCAATCATTTAGTCAGTCAGTTGGTCGACAGCGGCCTCAAGTGGGTTTACGCGATAACAACGCGGGCGTGAACAGCACTTTCGAGAGACATTTGAGATACAAAAAAGCACACACATCGGCCTCGCAATTTGCAAAAACAAAATCTGCAAAAATACGTACCTCCAGAAATGTCCACAGGACTTTGTTTCAGAATGAGCCTGGTTTGGTTAATTAACAGATATTTTTACAGTGTATATGTATATATCATGAGGAGACGAATTGGTAACACTTTATTTAAAGTGACGTAGTTACACGTTCGATGCACTTACTATAGTACCTACAATGAATTATGCACAATTACTTGTAACTAACCCTAAACTTAACTTGCATTTTAACCCTTATCATATAATATGTACATTAATTAATATTACTCAGTAGAAAATTAACAGTACACTAACTACATCATGTTTAAATAAAGTGTAACCAAAAAATTGATTGAAGCCAGTGTAGCACAGTTTGTGAACATATTGCTATTAATATTCCTTAGATTTTAGCTACTGTCATTATAATAATACTGATGTTCTTTCTTACGGTGCAAAAACAAAAGCAGAAACAGACGTGACAAACTGTGTGAAAGTGTAATGGTTTGGTACCAAATTCTCTTGCCTACACACTGCTTAGACATAAAGAAGTGTGGGTGGACACACATTACGCAAATCAGCAATACATAAACAAACGGCTCATGTGAACTAAAGTCATGTGAAATGATGGAACACAACATTAACCTATTGTCAGCTACAAAACTGCAAATCTACTTTAGTAAGAAGACCAATGGTGACCTGTTTCATTGCTAGAATAAAATAATACAATAATGTGGTGCGCAGGGAAGAAACCTTCCCAATTTCATTTTAGTTTTCACCTTTTTGACTAGCAACATGTGCTTAGGTTTTATTAAAACATGAACTGTTGTGACTATTAACTTTGGAGTATAAATTGTGTAGGATGAGTTCAAACACAAACATGACAAGTAATGCACGTGACTACCGTACCATAACATGACTAGAAAGTACTGTCCCACCCCCTTCACACCTTTCTATTTGCAAACACATGTTTGCGTATGAAACAAGCCAAACAATCTATAAGTAGTCTAAGTAAGATAGTAGTAGCAGCAGTAGTTATAGTAGTAGTAGTAGTAGTAGTAGTAGTAGTAGTAGTAGTGGTGTGTCTGTACGGCAAAGTTTGCAGTGTTGGGCAAGCTACTTGAAAAATGTAGTAAGCTAAGCTATTAGCTACGCTACTTAAAATGTAGCTAAACTACTATGCTTTTTTAGATCTCAAATTTCTGTCGCGAGTGCCAACCACATCTGCTCTTCTCGCGTAAATCCACCAGAGGGCACTGTTCACTGACTGCTCGACCCTCTCCCCCACCCTCTACTTCTTCCTTAAACCCAACCAATATTGTTTTCAAAAGCACTGACTGACCTGATCACCCTCTTCTCTAAATCCAACTGACAGTTTCAATAGCAATCCAGAAAAAGAAAAGCTGCCTGATTTTTCACCATGTTTTCTGATGTTACTACATTTCTACCCTTTTATTTACTTGCATTACTCTAGTAATGCTGTAAATCAGTCCTGCATTAGTCTTTTTAGATAAAGCAAATATGCAGATGACAACTGGAGTCATGTGTTCCATCATTTCACATGACTTTTGTTCACATGAGCTATTTGTTTATTTATTGTTGATTTGCATAATGTGTGTCCTCCCACACTTCATTATGTCTAAGCAGTGTGTAGGCAAAAGAATGTACTCCTGTCACCAAACTTGGAACATTACATTTTATGTCACGGCTGTTTCTGCTTCTGTTTTTGGACTGTAAGAAGGAACATCAATATTATGATAATGACCATAGCTAAAATCAGAATATTAATACAAGTATATTACTTTTTTTATACATGAAATGGATTTTTAAGAAACTTAACTAATTATATATACACATGTAGCAGTGGGATATGGCTGTATATCGGCATTTGTGGGAGGAGTGTGTTGCATTAGTGTCCCACCAGTGACGTATCACACTGCTACGTCTGTGATATTGCGTTTGTACAACAGTTTGACAGCATAATCTTGTATATAAAAAAGAAAATCAAACATGGAGAGTCTAAAAAACATTTTGTATGAGGAACTACTTTCTTTCACTTTTCATTTACATCTGCAGCTGACGTCAGAACAGCAGAAACTGTTGCTATTTCCCCAACATCATTTTAGAGCAAGTATTTGAATGATTCTCTAGCATATTGTCTTATGTATGACAAAACAGCTGATTTTGCTCACATTTTAAGATTATAAGGTTGAATGGCATGAAATGCCATCAGTCTACAGAGATTTCTCAGTATTTCACTGTTGCAATCGTGAGATCACAATAATTAATCCAGAAAAAGCCAAAGCAACACAAACACTACCAGATTATTGTTGTGTTTGCATTAAAGAAAAATGCTAAACACATGCGGGCATTTCTTCTTTTTTCCTGTTCACTGAACTAGTCTGCAGTAACGAAAACAGGAGATGCATTAAAAACAAGCAGATGGCCAACCAAAAAGTAACTCAGGGTTTTACAAAAAATGGCCAACACAAAATATTCCTAATATGCGAGTCCCATCTCACACTCAATACACTGGTATAAATACAGCACTACAACATACAAAAGAAAAAGATCAACCTAGAATATTGCTTACCTGTTTAATAATGATTTGATCACTATTCTGTAGTTAGAAATGAAGATGTTTTTCTCCTCTAAGGGCTTATTATGCGATCTCTGTCGCCATTTTGTGGATAAACATCGCCAACCGTCTTTGCTCAAAGACAGGTTAAAGGCATCCGGTGCGCTGTCTCTCAGAAATTAAATTTAAAAAGGCACTATCTTTATGAATAAACTGCAGTTACAATCTAAACAACAACATTCTCGGCTAAAAAAGCCTCAAAAGTACATTATGATGTCCAACAGCGACAGTATTTGTCAAATCATACACAAGGCTAAAAGCACAATTATTATATATTTTTATATTTATGTTAAATGTGTAATGACTAATATATTTAACCCTCATAACACATTTAAAATCAAAATCTATTTTGCTCCAATTTGCTTTTCAAATATACAATTAATTTTGAATTGTTCAACCAAAACCATTTTGTGTCTGTTGGCAAATTCACATTTATATTAATGAATTTGAATAATCTTGGACAAAAAATTTAGAATGTAACAATGTTATTATAGCATTTACCTATGTTTAGGTTAAAAAAAATGAAATCTGTAATTATTTCGAAGATGGAAAATATTTTACATTTTTAAAAGCTAATGATCATTGCCATTAAATTTTCCCTCCGTTGACATTACGACAGCAACCAAAGGATTCAGACACTGCAGTGTGACCTTTTATGAAAAGCATTAAACCAAGAACCAATAGAGGTGCTGAACCTGATGATGCAATCATAACACCAATTTCAATCCACCGTGGTGAAATTCCAAAACAGTTTTCTGGTTTTACGTAAGGCATTTTATGTGTAGAATCAACACTATTGTATATATTTGCTGTACGGTTTCATTTCAGAATGTGGGTTACTGAAAGTGTATTGCTTGATGATTACTATAATATTTTTTTTCAAAATGAAGTTTATGTTTTCAATACTATGCTCATAAGAACGAGGAAAGACAGGTTACTTTAAAGTGTGTCATAGATAAACTCATTGCCTTCGTTTGCCCTCAGTGACCAGAGACTCATATTGCCTTCATAGAGCCTGAAATAAATGTGTAAATATGTGACCCTTCGTTGTTCTTTCTTCTAATAAAATCAGCTCGCCTTAGCTGTGCTTTGAAGCCAATCTCAGCATTTAAACAAATATCAGCGCACAAGCGCCACGGTTTTTACAATGTTCCCAATTAAGCGTTTTGTATGAAAACATCCTGCGGTGAGGCCATTTTCATTTGCTGGCCTGTTATCTTTCCAGGTACCTCCGGGAGATCTTGATTCTGCAGAAAGCTGAGGAAAATTGATCTGCTCAATGCAGACCACCGTTCCATGCAAAGACCCCCGCTGCTGTTCGCTGAAAATCTGTCAAGTGATTTTGAATGGAAGTCCCATTTTTTACAGGCACAAAATGGCATACTGAGAATATGCATTGAGTCGAACATACATACTGTTCAGAAAAATACCCAGTGGCCACACTGATGTCAAAAGGACATCAGATTGACTTTAACATGACGTCAAAAAGCATGTTAAAATATCCTAATCGATTTGATGTCAAAACCTTGTGAAATCCACATATTGATGCCCCATTTGACCGCTAAAATAACAACACAAAAATATTGTAATGTAAGAAAAGTTTTATTCATCTGAATGTTCCGGTTACAAATTTACAGTGGATTTTGTATCACTACCTTAAATGTCAAAATGACATCAAATAGATATGTAATATTAGCATTAAGAATATGGCAAAAATCGATTTTAGGACTTTATTTGAATTTTAAAATTCATTTGCATTTTTTCACACGTTTTAAAGTCGTTGTCATGCTTGTAAACAAGGATGGGTATCTATTCACAGTTTTATTCAAAAGTCACTAATCAAAGTGGGCAATCAAAGGGATGGTATTAATGCTGTAGCGATTTTCTTTAATAGCAGAGCAAGCGTTAACATCAGATGTATTCGATCTCACATGTAGTTCGCTCATAGGAATATCAGCAGGTGAGTATACAGACACACAGTTCATCTAGTAGATAGCTGATCTGGTAAACACTACATATGTGTAAGCATTCCTCTAGATTGGTGTGAAGGATCAGAAAGTGTGTAATAAACATCCGTGGATGAGTATACAAGCACATCCGAGTGAAAGCAGAGCTTCTAGTAAACATCAGATAAGGATATTCGCTTCCTTTGATCAGTATGAAGCACTCAAAGACTCATAAGGAGCATCCATAGAAGAAGAGGAGAAGACAAAGGAGTGAAGATGAGGACAACCATCCGACTTCAATACTGGCCCACGACTAAGAGGAGAAGGTAGGCATTTATAGTGTCCTTCGGTGATGGGTTTGGTGACCAGTGTTCATTTCGATGACAAAAAAAATGTCATAATTTTCGTGACAAGTTTCTACTGACGAAAAACTAGACAAAAACTAAATAAAAATTAAGTGATGATAATGATTACAACTATTATAAAAATACACTGACGTTTTCGTTGATTAATAAAAATGAGACGAGAATGTGATTGAGGGAAGAATATTGGTAATTATCCAATCAGAATTAATCGTGGTGTGTGATGCATGATGCACACATATTTGAAAAGTAACGTTAAATGATCCACAGTAGCAGGGCAGTTTCAGTTTCAGCCCTGGAGTTTCAAGGGCAGTAGCAGTTTCAGCCCTGGAGTTTCAAGCCTCAGACCGGCCCACCTCAGTTCACGACTGACTATATTAAAATAAGGTCATTTCCAAATCAGTTTCTAATGACACGGTCACGTCTTTTTTTTTTTTTTTTTTTGAGAAAACGGCTGCTTTAGAACTTCAAATGTTCAACAACCCTAACAGTATTATGTCTTAACAATAAAAATGAAAAAAAAAAAAAAACCTACTCAGACGAGGATCAAACCCAGATCTGCAGTGTTGTAGCCTAACGTGCTAACCACTGGACCACAACAACTGTACGCTTAAAAGTGGCTCGTCTGAGTTATATCATCATTAATATAACTTCGGTAAAATAATTTATAAGAAGACAGTGGTCAAGTAAAAAAAAAAAAATTAATGTAAAAAGTGTGACTGCTGAGAGCAACAGATTCTGGAGCTAGGGACAACGGCCCTCGCGGCCAAAAAACGAACCGGCCCACCGGGAATTGTCCCGGTCCTCCCGATTAGCCAATCCGGGCCTGCACAGTAGTTAGAATAGTTAAGTTAGAATATTTTGTATAAATAAATGTATACACTATTTTAATTAAATTACTCTTAAATTAAACCAAATATATTTAACTAAAATTAGAGTAGATTTAGTCGACTAAAAACCCAAACTAAAACTAAAATTATTCAGAAGACTTAAATATGACTAAAACTAAAATGGAATTTAAGGTTGAAAGACTAAAACTAAATTTAAATTTGCTGACAAAATTAACATTGGTTTTAACATCAAGGTGCCCACTGGGTATTTTACATCACTTATACTTTCAAAATTCTTACCCAAAAAATCTATTCCTCCTAGTAAATTTACCTCTCTGTCATTGAAATAACCTACAGTAGTTTAATTTAGTCCTATTATCCATGCAGAGTTATCCTATTATCCTGCTCTGATCTGCTACTTTTCCTCCAGTTGCACAAATGGAGATGCTTATTTTTAGCAACAAGACCCTTTGAACCTTCATTTTTCAAATCCTCTTCTGGCTGACTTGAGGGAACGTTGAAATTTGTTTAGACCCACAGTTTCTGGGACAATTGCCAGTTAAGGATGACTTGAACCATTTAGACAGCTTTATTCCCATAAGTCTGCAGTTTCCCTTGTTAAATTCCAGTTATCCAGAGTGTTGGGCAAATCCAAATATCTCTTTGACGGGCAATCCCCACAGAGGTCCAGTCATATCTGCGCACATCCTGTACATCACAATCTGTCAGACTTAGACTTAGATTAGATGGGAACTCTTACCGTAAGTCAGATTGGAAATGAAAATTAGGTTGAAAAAGTTAATTATGGGGGGATTCTACATTTAATCATACTTTGGTCAAACTGGGTTTGACAGTGAGTGCTGGTATACATACTTCAGTATGTCAGTAATATCAGTATGATTCCATCCACCTATTTTTATGTGCATTATGGAATATCACAGAAACATGCTTATTGGAAATGCCAAGATGAGCCTAAATTTTTTAAATGTGCATTGAAAACATACAGTTTTTGATATTTGATGGCAGTTTAGTTTTTTCTTTGACACACTGCAGGCAATTTTTCAGTTTTGCTCATAAATGTAATTCACATCTAGGGATGTCCAGATCCGATCACGGGGTTTCAGACTTGATCAGAATCAGACGTTACCTCCTGACCAGGACTCAAACACAGACATATATATATATACATACATATATATACACACATACATACATATACATATACATATATATATACATACATATATATACACACATACATACATATACATATATATATATATATATATATATATACACACACACACACATATGTGTGTATATGTATATATGTGTATATATATATATATGTGTATATATATATATATATATATATATATATATATATATATATATATATATATATATATATATATATATATATATATATATATACACATATATATATATATACACATATATACATATACACACATATGTGTGTGTGTGTGTGTATATATATATATATATATATATATATATATATATATATATATATATATATATATATATACACACACATATATATCTTGACTTCACACAGAAACAGCAACATGTATGGCATGACATCATTTTGTTGCAGAGAAGCTATTGGTTAAATGCCGGCAAAGTAGAACACAAAAGCAGTTTGAAGCGAAAAGCGCAATGCCTGCGGCTAGGGCTCCTCGATTTTGGAAAAAAATCATAACCACGATTATTTTGGTTATAATTGTATTCACGATTATTCAAAACGATTATCAGTGTAAGTCAAAATTATTAGCACTCCTGAAAATTTTGTTTTTTTAAATAACTATTTCCCAAATTATGTTAAACAGAGCAAGAAATTTTAACAGTATTTCCTCTAATATTTTTTTTCTTCTGGAGAAAGTCTTAGTTTTATTTTAGCTAGAATAAAAGCAGGTTTAAATATTTTGAAACCCATTTTAAGGTCAACATTATTAGCCCCCTTTACCAATATATTTTTTGATTGTCTGCAGAAGAAACTACTGTTATACAATGACTTGTCTAATTACTCTAATTAAGCCTTTGAATTGCACTTTAATTTGAATGCTTGTATTTTGAAAAACATCTAGTAAAATGTTATGTACTGTCATCATAGCAAAGATAAAAAAAAATCAGTAATTAGACATGATATATCAAAACTATTATGTTCAGAAATAAGACAAAAAAAAACTTCTTTCCATTAAACAGAAATTGGAGGAAAAGGGTTGCTAATATTCTGGAGGGCTAATAATTCTGAATTCAACTGTATATATACAGTTATTTTCCACCCTGCAAAGGAAAGAGAAATAAATACAATAGAATAAAAAATATGAAACAAACTGTGATTTAAGCATCTTCACCCTAAGAAAAACACTTTAGCTACAAAAATTCTTCAGTCAAGAGCTGCGAGGAATTTTTCTCGTCGTTTGATTAATGATAAAACAGGCGGCTCTGTCACTTTAATGGTTTCTTTTTCACGTGTCTTTTGATTCTCAAATTGTTTGTTTAATACGCAAATGAGGGTTAATATGAATATTTACTAATCATCGCGTTGACACCTATTTGACCAATAAAGCTCACGTTAAGATTACTTTAGATGTCTGCGCTCCTCTGCTTGTCTCAGTGTGCGAATGAGACTGAATGCTGACCGCGTGCTTTTGGTATATGATGCAATAATCATTTATCTCGATTAATGGTTTTTCATAATCGTTAGAAGCCATAATCGAAATCGGATTTTCGATTAATTGCACAGCCCTACCTGCAGTCTGGAGGTATATACAACATTGCCATAAACTGTGAGATATGTAAACTTGGGATTGCAAGAGGTGAAAAGGCAAAGGCTACATTTAACACAACAAACCTGGGGTGCGTTCCCAAAAAACATTGTTAGCCAACTAAGGTCGCAAGTTGTGTCGTTACAAACGTAGTTTGTTGATTTGGCATTTCCTAAATTCGTCATTCCAACAAACATTCGCAAACTGCGTCGCAATCTCATACACTTATAACTACACCTCTGGAGCTGTAGTTAGAAACAGTTCCTGGCTGTGTTCTATTCCCAGTTATTCCCTCGATGTCCTGATCGTTTAGAACATTCTAACATTTAAATTTCATTTATCATTCAAAAATGTTATTCAGAATAAAACTAAATTATTAACCATTATTTGATGTATTTACTCCCTCAGTCAATCAAGCAATCAATCACTTACATTTTTGTCAGAACCTCTAGTAAATTGCTTTTTTATTAAGCTTATCCGGTCGAATCATGCTCTCTATTTTAATCTCTCTCACACACAAAACATCTCCAGTTTATCCAGAATCACACAGCTTCAGTTCAGAAACAAAAAGTGACTTTTTATTAAGCAATCAATTTAACACATGGCTCTTCATGGAATGAAACACTGCTGTGTTGCCCTGAGGCAAGTTATTGGAGCTAAACTCTGCAGGACACCAGCCCTCCGGGACTGAGTTTGGACACCTCTGGTTTCGAGCAAACTTTTATAATGACGCAAAGAAATTACTTATTCAAAATAGGTCCCTACCAACAGAGAGTGAGATTTGGGGCACATTCTATCAGGTTTCACAAATTACATTTCCCAGCATCCCACTTGATATCCACTTTGAGATCAGCACATCTGGTTTCAATCACAAGCCTCAATTCACAGTACAATCTGTAGTTTGTGTTCACTAGCTATGATTCCATCCAGCCACCTATTTGTATGCGCTGTTTCTGAATTGTTATTAAAAGCGATGGATGGAGAGCTAAGTTGCACATAAATCTGAAAATAATTATGTGCACAACTGAGTAGGATAAACTTTTTATCTGATAAGAAAAATGTGCGTAGTCTACGATGAAAACATTCACCAAATAAATTCAATTACACGCATAAAGAGTAATGAGATTTTGCCTGAGCACATGATGTAATTGGATAACTTCATTGTAAAAAAAAAAAAAAAAAAAAAAGTTGGCTACCAGAATTTTACCATAAAAAATATGTTAGAATTAGATAAAAATTTCTAAATATTACAGTAAATACATATTAATAAAACTTAGTACAATGACTGCCACCTGGTCGTGTAAAGAGAAAACTTATTGATATGAAATTTAGATCGCTTTAGTGCAATTTGTGTATAATAGAAATGCAGAATGTGACTTTTTAAAAAACGAAATAATACATTAATGCAGTCATAAACATGTTTTAACAGTTAATATCATTGATTTGATGCTTCACAAAAGTTGCAGACGCCTTTACCAATATCAAAATTCTTTTGTAAACATCCAGTTATTCCATACAGCGATTAAAAAAACGGCTACTAAGAAAATATTTTCTAAAAGGTAGAACTAAATACATTGATTTGCATTGAAATACATGATGAATACTCTTGACACATGAAAGTGTAAAGCCTGGAGCTCACAACAAATGTGAAAGGTTATTGCGTGTCATTTAACAAGCCGTTTACTGCTAATTTGATGCAATTTTGCTCACATGGATAATTGAATATTAATCAGATGATGTCATTACGATGCTGTGCCGTCAGCCAATGGTTGCATGGCTGATCATGATTTCGAGGATCAATAGATCTGTCCTTCACAACACACGCAGCGATCTCAGATCAGTTTATCCAGACATTCTAATCTGATTCGCGAACTTGTTTGAAGAACCAAATTAGCGAGAGATCAGATATCAAGATGAAAAGATCCAAGATCTGCCAAATCATCTTAGATCATTTAAGCGAGGTACGAAGAACGGACCCCTAGACTTAAAACTAGCTTAGTCAATAATGCACTATTTCAGAACCTCAAAACAGCAACATGCCAACAATGCACCTTAACACACCTCTTTTCTAGACCAGCACGCCAATGAGTCCACAAAGTGGCGCAAATGGATTTTTTATTTAAACAACGAGGCAAAAAAATGTGAAAAATAGGGTTGTGCTGGTCTGAAAACAGCAACAAATTGAGCCAAATACGTCTGGCACCTTATTGTGCAGAGTGTATGATAGGGCCCTGAGTGTATTTCTTTCTGTTTTTTAGGTCAGTTTTCGGCTTGCCTGCCTCCTGTTCTCTATTTCTTGGCTGTTGGTTCATTATTTACCTCTTTTATACCCTACCCTGTCAATAAATGGATTTAGTTTCTTATATAATCTCTTGTCTGAGTTGCCAATATTGTGTCTAAAATGTAAATGATTCAATATTATCAGCTTGTTGATTAAAGACATTAAGACAACACTTCTGCTGTAATGCATCATTATTTTTCAGTAATTCGTCTCTGTTATGAATAGCAACATCAGATGATAAGTGGTGGTTATAATTTCCAGAGGAAACTCTGTTGAATATGCCAACATGACAGATGTGTGGGTGTGGATTTAATCATCTGTTTAGTCAACAGATGTCCAAGACAATGTCTGGGTTTTTTTTTTTCAACGTTTACGAAAAACATTGGGCCTTCTCATCAACTTCATATCAGATATCTGACTGAATTACTTCGGTAACACTTTATTTTGATGTTCCATTTGCGTATTTGTAGACTGTCTGCTTAATATCTGTTGATACTGCTCCTTCAACAGACATTTCACTGACTATAAGAAACCTTGCAAGTAAAAGTCAATTTACACTAACCCTAACCCCAACGTACAGTAGCACTCTACTTATAATCCAATGAGAATTAGTTGGCATGTTGATGCAATGTAAATCCAACAAGCAGACCATCAAAATAAAGTGTGATCATTTCTTCTTTAAAGGATAGTTCACCCAAAAATGACAATTCTTTCATTATTTACTCACCCCTCACTAGCCTTCACACCTCTTCAAAACCTGTTTGACTTTCTTCTGTTGAGCACAGAAGATAGGAGATATATTTTGAAGAAACCTGGGGTCTGTTTCAATAAGGAGGCTCAACCAACTCTGATTTTAAACTTGAACTCTGAGTTGATTTATCAATTGAGTATATACTTAGAGTTTTTGGTTTCAGAACCGCTGATCTGAGTTGGGTCAATCAACTTTGAGTAGACCAATTCAGAGTGAAGCGCACACACTGGCTGTTTCTCAATTCCAAGAACACAGAGAACGGACTTGCGTTCTTGTGGAGACCGGTCTTGCCAGGTGTCCTCGGAAAAACGAACTCAGGAGACTGCGAGGGCAGAGAACGCGTCCTTTGAGAAATGGGATGCTGCGTTCTTCCTGATGGTCATGTGACCTTCACACATTTTAAATAGTAAATTATTTAAACATTACAGCCTTCATACAACGATTTATTGTTTCCCCCTTCTTCAAAATATATACTTTGCATAAAAACATTATAAATCTATATTGCACAATATAAATAAAAAAGATTTTAATACGAATTTAGGCAAACAAACAACCCTTAATGTGTTTATTCCTTTATTAAGATGTTCATGTTAATGTTTACTTTCACAGTCTCATTTAGAAAAACTCCTGAGGTAAATAAGTGATATCACTGAACTTTAATAATAAATCTAAATAAACTGCTGCGCTTCCCACCTCCAGTCGCAATGACTTCTGGGACTTCCAGAGCGAGTTCGCTGCTCAAGTCTGCATCAGTGCGTCCTCGATATCAAGAACACATCCAAGTTTTATGCGTCATCGGTACTTGCGGTCTTGAGTATTGGAACTGAACTTAGGCAGCTGATGATGACGTCGCACAAGGACGCAAGACCGCTGAAGAACGCATATTGAGAAACAGCAACTGTGGCTATAAAAATGCATTATCAATGGAGAGCAGATATTACGAGCGACTATGGCAACATCTTAAAAAAGAGGTCAGCATTTCTTTCTCCAGCTGAACTTGATCTGCTCATGCAAAGTTATAGCAAATATGAGCATATATTTTAAAAAGCAACACTATTGCATCAGTGAAACAGAGACAGTTAGCGTGGGAAAACAGCTCAAGTCATTGCGTAATTTTACATTTAAAGTAATTAAATATTTAAGTAAAACAAAATAAGTAATGTAATGTGTGGCGTTTATAAAATTTTTACAAACGTTCCCACTTTTATACACAGTGATCAGTTTTAATAGATTTAACAGTGCACTTGTGTGGCTGCCTTTTTAAGTCAAGTAAAATAGGTTGATATGACATTTATAATGTAAGCAGAACTAAACAATAGTTTTTAGAAATAATAATAATCCCATATAACTATGTCCCTGTCGAAGGTCAGTGAATTTAAGCTATTTATTCATTAAGCCATTCTTGTACATGACTTTGCTCTTTGTAACTGAAACGTAGGCAGTAACTATGTTTCTATCCAAAAATATTAATTAAATTTATGTGCAAAACTGAAATAACGCATAAAAGACGTAAGAATAAAGCAGCGTTTCCATCCAACGAGTGTAAGAGAACAAAATCGTCACTTCCTGATTAAACAGGTGCCAAATATCAACAGTAAAAACAGAATTTACTGTGATAGAAGAAGCTGCGTCAATCTTTTCATTATTTAATAAATGTACTCGCGCATCAGAAAACAATGCTGACACACTGATCGCGTTGGGGCGTTTGAAGCCATGAGACGCGAAGAACAGACACTCTTAACATGTTCCAGATGCCCTGGAGATCATTAATAATATAATAACATTAATAATGAAACAGTTAGGCGTTTTAGAATGACTAAACAAGTTTTAAGATGTGTACAGAGTGCTAAGCCTGCTGGTTTGTCCATTCACACATTTTCATCATCATATGATCTCTTATAAGCAACCTTTTTTTAATGCACATACTGGAAATTGTTCAGTAAAAGTGTTTGTAGTTTATGCGCATCTTTTCTATCAAATAAAAGTTTATCCTTCTCAGTTAAGCGCATGTTTTTTATGCGTATTTTTAAAAGTTATGTGCATCATGACGTTTCCATTCATCGTTTTTATGCACATCTCCAAAATGAGCATTAAAATAGGTGGGTGGAAACGTAAGGCTAAGGCAAGAAATTAGGCAAGGCAAGTTTATTTATATTGCACACAGTTGCAATTCAAAGTGCTTAACATAAACAGGAATAAAAAAGACAAGTTTAGGAACATAAAATGCAGACAATAAAAATTATTAAAAACAGATGAAAACAAATTAAAATGAGTTAAAATAGGTTATAAAAGAATGAAAAAGAAAACGAAAAACATAAGTGCTATCTGTCGGACGTAGCACAGTGCTCATACAGTAAAGGCACAGCTAAACAGATGTGTTTTCAGTCTCGATTTGAATGTGCCTAATGTTGGAGCACATCTGATCCAACTACCACTTCATCTTTAAAAAAAGGGGAGAAGATCAACAGAAACTCAATGTTTAGAGAATAAAACCTGCTCCTGACCAGATTAGGTTCACAGAGTAAGTTACCACAGTAACTGACTCTGAGTTAAAGTTACCTCTCTTTCAGAAACAGGTTTGACTTACCCTGCTTTGTCAAGTTTAACAAACCTGTCGTTTTGAAACTAAAAACTCAGAGTTTTCCCTTAACCTCCTTTCTGAAACGGGCCCCTGGAAACTTCTAACCATTGACTTCCATAGTATTTGTTTTTTCTACTATGGATGTCAGTGGTTAAATGTTTTTAACTTTCTTCAAAATATCTTCTCTCTAACTCATAATAGTTAAGGGTGAGTAAATATTGAGTACAATACATTTTTTGGGTGACGATCGCTTTAAAATACATGTCTAAAATGGATTATACAAACACTTTCCAGTGTCCTAAATAACATTTCGAAAGCATTTAAAATGACATGCATCCATTTGAAGTGCTTTCATGACTAACTTCATGCAACAAATGAGTATGAGCTTGTGTTTAATTAATAAACTGATGTGGCCAATAAAAGAGTGAATGTGTGTTTTATAAATATCTCTGGCCTACATTTTCTGACTGATGTTAATGAAATTGATCATGACTGTGAAGCTGACCTGCATGTCCATTATACAACATATTTTCATCATTAATGTAGTGTGATTCGATTAGAAAAGCATTTGGAATTGGTTTATTTGTAGTTTTCAAGCTCAGGCTTATGAAGACATGTCTGTAATAAAAAAAAAAAAACATCACGACTCAAGGGTTCTTTATTCAATATCGATCTTCATGTGACCCAATTATAGGTGAGAAAAGGAGCTCTTTAAACCTTTTTCACTCTGGTCTTGGCACCATTAGTTTGGCATCATGTGTCCTTTTCAGCTCATACACAGACATTTCGTTTCAATACTGATGAGCTATTCAACAAGTTGCATCATAACTAGGATTATACAATCTTTAACCTAGAAAACGATGTGGTCTTCACGTCAGTATCTGCTTATCGTGATTATACATTGTGCGGCTGAATTGTTCTGATGAATGAGCCAATTTCCAGAGAAGCATTGATTTCAATAGAAACAGCATTATAGTTCACAATTCCTACTTCATCTTTTCCATTGTTTTAGAGAACAGGAAGCAAAGCTCCAGAGACCTGCAGCTTTCCATTTCACAAAATAAGTTCTTGGCTCTTGTGTGTGTGTCCACTAGGGACAGGGATGCCTAAAAAAAGAACCAAACAAATTAAATAAGTTATATCTTTCTAGAAGTTGCTAAGAACTAGGGTTGCAACTAACGATTATTTTAATAATCGATTAATCTGTCGATTATTTCTTCGATGAATTGATGAAAAAAAATCTAAGGGGAGCTAATAATTCTGATTTCAACTGTAATTGTACTTTATGGCTCCAGATCACCAGTCCTCCACTGCACCTTGGTCCCACATTCATTTCAAGGGAATGCTCTACCAAAATAGCAGCTCTGTTGTCGCATCCTTGCCAATAAACAATAGCGTAGACCAGTGTTTCTCAACTGGTGGGTCGCGACCCAAAAGTGAGCGCGGGAATATTTTCAGTGGGTTGCGGAGTGTGTGATCAAAAAAACAACAAAAAAGTTACATTTTTTACTTATTTTGCTCATATCTGACTTTTATTTTGAAATGCGCGTGCGACAGCCGTACTGTTTGATGACAAAAAAGTCTTAAAACCTCAGTGTTTAGTGAGGTGCTCTCACAAAAGAGCATGAAACCTTCTAAATTAAATCAACATTTAGAAACCAAACATCCCAGATGCAAGGACAAACCTGTGGACTTTTTCTGTGGACGTTTTCAAAGACGACTCCAAGAGCTGAGGGGAGGGCATCATCACAAAAGTGCCTAACATCATCATGTTCAAAACAAGTACAGGCACTCCGCTCATCCTACTGTGCTCACCGTGTCGCAAAGGCCAAGAAAGCTCACACAATAGCAGAAGAGCAAATAACTGGTGATTATTATAAAGTGGTTATGATTATTTTAATCATTTTGCTGGTTTGTTTAGTTCAACCAAATCAGTGTTGACGTTTTATTAACAGTTCAGTTTAGTTAAAGGTAACTTAACTTTTCCTTACCCTAACCACTGTTTACAGTATTTAACATATTTACTTTGTAATATTTGACTTATACTGTATTTGATTTGATACTTTGTAAAATTTGAGACTTTGTTAAATGACAGCAGTAAAATATTGTTTATTTGTAAGTCTTGGTGATTTTCAATACTTGTGTATGCTAACAAATGAATACAAATGGATTATAATTCTTAAAACTATATTATAGTTCCTAAAAATTTGGGTCGTGGCTTGATGACCATGTAAAAATGTGGGTCCCATGGCTAAACCAGTTGAGAACCCCTGGCGTAGATGACATCTAATGTAAATATCTACCAAAGTGACTTACAATTAAGGAGGCATTCATTGATTCAACAAGAAGCAGCAATACACACAAGAAATGCTCATTATACAAAGGAACTGTTAGTGGACAGAGAATTAAGAGCTAGAGTAAGGAGAGAAAGGGCATTACGGTGGCACAGTGGGTAGCACGATTGCCTCACAGCAACAAGGTGGCTGGTCTGAGCCCTGGCTTGGTCAGTTGGCATTTCAGTTTGGAGTTTGTATGTTCTCCCGTGTTGGCGTGGATTTCCTTTGGGTGCTCAGGTTTCCCAGCAGTCAAAAGGCAAGTGCTGTAGGTGAACTGAATAAACTAAATTGGCCATAGTGTATGTGTATGAAAGAGTGTGTATGGGTGTTTCCCAGTGTTTGGTTGCGGCTGGAAGGGCATCCGCTGCGTAAAACATATGCTGGATTAGTTGGTGAGTCATTTCGCTGTGGTGACCCCTGATTAATAAAGGGACTAAGCCGAAAATAAAATAAATGGATGAATGAGTAAGGAGAGAAGAGTGTCTCTACAGGTGGTTTGTCAAGCCAACTCACTTGTGTGAGCCTCACTTCATAAATGCACAATGTTTTTTTAGAGATACGTTGAGTGGCTTTAAGAAAGTGTCTGGTGCAACTGTGCAAATATAGTGCAAGTGTCAGTTAAAGTGTCAGAGAGATGAAAGCGTGTGTTATCTACAGGTGGTTTGTCAAGCCCACTCACCTGTGTGAGGGGAAACTCAGAATTTCATGATGTTATACACACTGAACATACAGAAATGGTCAGTTTATGTGAGAAATTGACCATTATTTACAGTTATATTAGCTTTAATTTGCAGCCTGGGCAAACTGATTCATTTGATAAGTTATACACACTCAGTAAATTGATTGTAAATGGACGAAATGTTAATTTAATGACCTTTCAAATTAAATAATATTTCCATATCAATACTTTGCAGTGTGTATTATTTTCCGCCTAGGCACTAGCAAAGAAAACATGTTTACATCCAGTCTAAAGTGACAGTGGACAGAAAGGGAGGCATCTCACTAAGACATGCCACAGCTGGCCTGAAACAAGCTGTAACACGTTGTCCCCAAAAACACTGACCTTTGATTGAGCTTGTAAACCGAGCACAACATATTTGTCCTTCAATTTAATGTAATAAAGTTCACAGCTGCTGTAATCAAATCTCAGGCACCGAGAGGCAATACCAAAGCCAGTAAACAAAACATGCTTTTGCTAATGTTGATGGCTGCAGGTTCCCTTATAGGAAAATCTCTAATGAGAACTGTTTGACTGTTGTTTCAACACCAATGTATAAACACAGACAAAATTTGAGACTTTTGCTTGAATCCGCAATGGAAAAAGTGCCAGTGATCTATTCATATTCAATTGGAGGCAAAATGATTAGCACTTCTGTTTTTTTTTTTTTTGTCTTGTTTTGTTTTTCATTTTTTTTTACAGTGTTTAATATTAAGATATATTTTTTTTGCTGGATAAAGAATTATTTATTTTTGCTTTGCTTTTTGCTAAATGCAGGTGTTGATTTTTGTTTAACAATTATTAAATCAAATTAGTACCGCCATTAAGATTTTAATTATATGCTTAACTATGTTGATTAGGTTAACTGGACAAGATAGGTTAAACCTTTAAAATACACTAAGTTGAATACTAGTATCTTGCAGATTAACTAGTAGCAAATTATGTACTGTCGTCATGAAAAGATAAAAGAATTATTACAAAGTTATTACAAAATAGTTATTACAATTATTGTGTTTTGAAATGTGTTGATCCAAATCTTAAACAGCACTTGGGATATATTTTTACTTTTTACTTACTATTTATAAATTAATAAAACAAGTTTAGTTTATATGTATCCTGTATGTATTGTTTATACAGGCCCGTAGCCAGCCTGATGCGGGTCATTCTTTATGCTCAAAAAGTGGGCTTTTTTGCAGTCATTCACCTAATTTTCTATTTAATCATGAGGTTTAAATACATAATTTAGACACATTTTAAGCACAATTTTAACTTGATTAGCTTGCCGGATGGTCATCAGTCAGAATTTGGCCATTTGGATGAAAACCAATTATAACATTACTTCACTTACGTCATATTCTGAATGGTCTTAAAACCATCGATGGATTATTAGCAGTATTGCCAGATGTACCGGACTAATTCCTGCCCAAAAGCTGTCCAAAACCAACCCAAACAAACAAATAACCACCCTTACAGTTAAAGGCTATCATGGGGGTGCGGCGTTTCAAAGCCACCTAAATTTTGTCAACCCGCCTATGTAAATTTTTACCCTCACATTTAAATTCAAAACCACTCAACTAGACAGGAAACTGCCCAATTTGCCAATACTAATGCCTAGCAACCTATGAAACAACTCACTTATAGCGCATGTCTTTGGACTTTGGGGGAAGCCACAGCACCTGGAGAATACCCACGCGAACACGGGGAGAATATGAAAACTCCACACAGAACTGCCAACATGACCCACCAGGCGCTTGAACCAGTGGCCTTCTAGATGTGAGGTGATTGTGCTACCCGCTGCGCCACCCTTTTCTGTTATTTTCAACGCAGGCTCATTCTGAAAACGTAGTCCTATATACATTTTGGAGATCGCAAATTATGTAGTCAAAGGTGTGTATGGCTGCATTTCAGTTTTTAAACTAACGCTAGAGGGCGGTATGATGTCATTCCTTTTTGCACTTGCCAGCTGACTGTGCACCTTCATGTGGACGACAGCATTTACGTTGGCGGACTTGAGACGCAGAGAGTAGTTGACCACAATGACACGGTTCGTGTCCGGTAAAGAACGATTTAAGAAAGCAGATTAGACAAAAACAGAATCCAAAAAAATAAAATAAACAAGTAAATAACAGGGTGAGAATGTGGCAAAATCTGAAAACGTGGTAAAAATCAAACGAGGGCTTTTATTTTTCTGGATTGTTTTTGAAAAATGTTGGTTGGGTTTAGGGAAGAGGGTGGGCGAGTCAATCGATAAAATTGGTTGGGTTTAGGGAAGGAGGAGGGTGGGTCAGTTGATTGGCCGGTCAGTCAGTGAGTCATTCAGTCAGTCGACAGTGGCCTCTGGTGGGTTTATGTAAGAACAGCAGGCTTGAATACCACTCATATATATATAAACTTACACAGATTCGCAAAAACAAAAACTGCAAAAATACGTACATCCTAGGACAGTGGTGGGAAAACTTTTTAGACCCGAGGGCTAAGTTTTGCGAACCAAGTAAAGGGTCACGTGTCAAATCCTATAAAAAAATGACTTTTATTTATAGTGGCAGTATGCATAAAACATGTAATTTCAGACAGAAACATGTCACATTAGCACAAAACAGATATTTTTAATAGTTATTATTAAGCCAAATTTAAAAGTCAAATGCTATTTATATTTACTTATCAATCATTATAAAACAATAAAATAATCCCTTATAAAATGTAATAATAATAATGTAATATTTTTTACAATGGAGAATAGAAAAGATATTGTCTGATAGAAAAAAATATATTAACACATTCAAAATGATTCTTAAAGTTTACTATTCAGTCAAATTTACAATAATCTAATTTGCACTGCTTTTAGAATATAGAGATCAATCATCATAAGACTTGATAAAACCACAAATCTTTGATAAAAGACCTTTTTAAAGTGAATGTATGCATGTAAAATATATTCTATGACAAAAAATAATACATTTAACCAGCAATTATGATATAATTTGAGTCAAATTCAAAACAATCTCATTTGAGCTTGTATTAATATGCTCATATCAATCATAAAACTATGAGATAAAACCGAAGAATCTTAGTCTTTGTTATTCCAAGTCATGTTATTATGAGCGTGTTAATGTGAACAATGAGCCTGAAAATAAATTTATATTAATATCAACAGCAATACTCTCGCAAAATACCTAGCTGATTCAGTTGTTGAATGACGACATTAAAAAAGCGAACTGCGCTCCTTTTTTTCTTGTCAACAAAAAGGCAGTGCGGTGCACCTCGCATTTTGGAACGTAAATGCGCGTTCGGTGTGATCGGCCTCTTCGGTTGTAGTCCTTAAAAACAGCAATACATTCTTGGGAGATTAGACCTACCGCTTTGTCCGATATTGGTGAAGAAGTGTTTTGTTGTCCATTCTTCCTTAAACACACAACATTTAGAGTAAATTTGTTTTGCCTGACTCATTTTAAGTCATTAACGGTCAAGTGCATGCTAATATTCGAGAGTGTGCTCTTTTTCTACTGGTTGCACTAACTGTACTGCGTGCAATACTGCCATCAAACGGTGTTTACTTGTATTGCATCATTAATTTACTAATTCTGAAACTAAAGTGTTACTCAGAAGCAGCATTTTAAAAACTCCCTCACGGGCCGGATGAAAGTGTTCAGCATGCCACATATGGTAGTTTGCCCACCTCTGTCCTAGGACTTATTTGGCGGCCTCCAGAAATGTATATAGAAGCACATTAAATATAAATATATGTACAGTGAGGACAATATTTGCTATACAGGCACATTTATTAAGAAACTAATTGATTATTAATCATTAATAGAAAAGAAATTGCACATAACAAAGAGAAATACTGTTCAGTACAATGTTGCACATACGTAAACCTGCCCAACATGGGTTATCTTACCCAAAAAGGAAAAATTCTATCCACATTTACGCACCCTCACGTCATGAATTTTACTGTTAAAAACACAGTAGAGACATTTCTACTGTAAATATACAGTAAACTACTACTTCTACTACTACTACTACTAGTACTACTTCTCTATATATTATTTCTTAGGGATGTAACAATATTGTAAATACCGTCATACCGCAATAGTAATTTTTTTCAATATTACCGTAGACGTAGGACTCAAAACTGTATTTCTGAGAAAAGTTTGCTTAGGCGGATGAAGCGAAGGGGAGGTAGCGGGAACTATAATTCCCATCAGCCTAGGCGTGGCCATCATCCTTTGTGGTCTGTTGTCACTACATATCCAGTAATACGGAAATGGAGTGTGTTGCTAGTACAGGGGAAGACAAAGAGCTGGAAATGAACGAACCTAAATCGGGTTTTAAATCGGATGTGTGGAAGCATTTCGGTTTCTTTCTAAAAAGATACGAAAAAGGAGAAAAGGTGACAATATGCAGGCACTGCCAGACTGTGGTGAAATATAAGTCGGGGAATACGACTAATAACAGTCATGGGGACTGCAGAATACAGCACACTTGTTAGATTGATGCAGACATAGACTTGTACCGCAAAGAGACCTCTATCTCACTCATGGCTTGTCCTCTCAAGTGGTGGAAAGACAATGCACAACGTTACCCACTGCTGTCAACCTTGGCTAAATCATATCTCTCTGTCCCAGAAACCTCAGTCCCAAATGAGAGGGGTTTTTTCTGTTGCAGGGGACATGCCAAGACATCCCAGCTTTTGCCAGATTATAGTTATATGATAATTTTCCTTAAAAAACCCCATCTCTATCTATGTGAGTGAGTGATTAAATGTTGAATGTAATGCGTTTAACAATACTAAATTTAAACTATATATTTTTATATATACAGTTTAATATTTTTTTGTTATTAAAATTGAAAAATTGAAGTTCCTGTTTTGAAACTTACAGATAGATGGCTAATTTGGATGTCATTGATATGTTCAGTGCTAAGGTAAATAAACACTTTTGGCACTTTTTTCGAGTCTTTTCATTAGTTTTGTTTTTCCTGTAAATTATTCAATAAATACCGCACTGTGCCATTCATACTGAGGTATTATCGTATACAGTGAAATTCTGATATCGTTACATCCCTATTATTTCTTATATTATACATACTTAAATGTCAATAGAAGTCACTTTGTTCAGCTGTAGAGTTGATTTTTCAACATCAATATCAACAGAAGTCTCATAATGCAATTCACAGCTGTAAATAAACAGAAAACACTTGTGAACATGCCTTCAATAATCCTTACTGCTTATCAAAAGAAATAAAAACACATCTCCTCACAGCGGGACTCGTATTTGATTTATTCTCGACTCAAAAGAGCAAAAGATCAGACGAGGTTACAGATTTAACTTTGATTTGAACAAAAGAATCACATTTATCTTTCCACCGGAACAGATCTCTCTTTCATTGTCAATTACCACGACTTCTCCCACATATTCTCCATCTCTATTTCCTGTTTTGACGCCAGTGCTTTAAAGACCCTCTGCTTGAATGCCAGCCGGGTTCACACAGCCTGAGTCAGTGACATCGACATGGGTTTAAAGTGCGTGGGTGGGCTTCCTCTTGTCTACACACACATCTCCGCTGAGATCCCCTTCATTTCCTCTGTGCAACAAAAGACCCTGTTTGCACACACGTGTGGTTGAGATATGTTTCCATGTAAAATGTTAGCCTGTAGTTATTAATAAAGTTACTGTATATTAGAGCTGCACGATTCTGGCTAAAATGAGAATCGCGATTTTCTTGCTTAAAATAAAGATCACGATTTTCTCACGATTCTTTATATGTAAAATAAAGGTATGGTAAAAACAGAAATATGGCACAACATCGATAATAATATTATTTGGTCTACTGGTTTTTATAAATAATTCTATTCTACTTATAATAATTATGATGTTGAATTATTATGTTTGAGATATGTGCTTGCAATCTGTCATAAAAATTCAGACATTTGCCATTATCAGATTATATTCGACAACAATATATAGGCTAGAGTAGTTATACTGACATTGTAAACATTTATTTTCATGCACAACTGTGGGTTCGCAATGAAAGTAAAAAAAAAAAAACATATCAAATGCTTGCCGTAATCATAACTCTAAAATGCGATATGATCATTTAAATGAAGTGCACACTTCCGGTTTCATACTGACTGCTACGTGCTTGTTCATACTTCGCACGCGGCTCCCAAACGATCACAACAAACTGAATAATATTTACAACTGTATTACCTGTCCCTACTGAAAAAAAAACAGCCTAAACCAGTTGGCTGGTTTTAGCTGGTCGACCAGGCTGGTTTTAGAGGGGTTTTGGCCATTTCCAGGCTGGTTTCCAGCCATTTCCAGGCTGGTCTTAGCTGGTCAGGCTGGGAGATGACCAGCTAAAACCAGCTTGACTAGCCTAGCCAGGCTGGAAGCCCAGCCAAAACCAGCTATGTCCAGCTTAAACCAGGCTGGTCAAGCTGGTTTTAGCTGGATTTAGCTGGTCATGTTCCAGCCTGACCAGCTAAGACCAGGCTGGAAATGGCTGGAAACCAGCCTGGAAATGGCCAAAACCCCTCTAAAACCAGCCTGGTCAACCAGCTTAAACCAGCCTAGGCTAACAGTAACCTGTCCTGGCTAAAAGTCCCAGACCACCAGTTACTACACAAAAACGGGGAGTAATCTCCCATTAAAGCAATGTTACTGTTAAAAAAAAAAAAAAAAAAAATATATATATATATATATATATAATTATTAAACCATATTAACAAAAATAACTGTAAGCAAAAGAAAGCAGGTGAAACACACGTGATTTATAATGAAAGGATGTTCACGTGCACACGGTTATTATAGGCCTTTTAATAATCTGTTAAAAAAATAATTAAAATGAAAGGAGTGGCCGCTGCTGCTTACAAAAGAATGTGTATTTTTTTTATTGAGCTCTTGAAAGCAGCAGGACTGTCTGTGTGTGCACGATCATCGCTCTTTGTCCAGTCTATTTCAAAGGGAACAGATGCGCTTCTTCTAGGCATGGTTGCTTTGCTTAAGTATACGATAGCAAGTGATCATCCTCTCGTTTGGTATTTATCTTCCTTTTTGCTGTTTTGCTCGCGCGAACATAGTTATTTTTGTCAATCGTGCTGCTTTTCGATTCTAAGATCACATTTGCACGAATATTGGGCCATGCTTACTGTCGAACCCTGCTTTTCAAAGCTACACTTTGTAGCAGATTTCCACCCAGCCAAAGTGGCTAGTGGAGGTGTCTGTCTAACCCGCCAGAGCTGAAATCTACCCGCATTTGACGGGTTGGCAGGTGTTAATGTAAAGCCCTCATGACAATAATATCATTAAATGCTGAGGACGCCTTACAATTTTTTTGGAGGGAAAAGAGGGTCTCAGGCAAAAAAAAAAGGTTGGGAATCACTGGCATAGAGGATCCCCAAAATGATGTTTGGGAGGGAAGTATTCTCTAAAAATTCAACAGAACTTTCCATTTTCATCCATTTCCAATGTTTAATACGAAAAACGGAGGCAGTAAAACACATGGGAGGAAACAGTGATTTTTTCGAGGCAGTGCTTTCTACTGGAAGTGATTCACAGAAGAGACGAGGCTGCTTGAAGGGCAGAAACTCCCCCTCCCTCTACAGCTTGCGCTCCATTGGCTGATTCAAGTGATGTCATGGAGAGGCAAACTGTATAAATAGCCCAGCACTGCTGACATTTAGTCAGAATCAAAAATCTCACGTCAACTTTAACACTTAGACATCCACTTGTGGAGCGTAGCGGGAAATCTTTGGACCTGATAACATGTGCCGAGCACTAGAACATCTGCCTATCACCTGTCTGGAAAGGTATGTTTTCATATTTATATAAAATAATGTACAGATGGAATTTTGGGAACAGATAAAATTGTGTTTATTTATTTATTATTTACACAAGAAGTCTTTACTTATTCCAAACCTCCTTGTCTTTCTTTCTGGACTGACACTGTTTTAGTTATTCCTCTGTTAAGCTGCTTTGACACAATCTACATTGTAAAAGTGCTATAGACAAAAAGATGACTAGAATTTCTTCTGCTGAACACAAAAGAAGATATCTTGAAAAATGTTGGAAAACCGGTAACCATTGACTCCCATTCTATGGGGACATCTATGGTGGTCAATGGTTACAGGTTTTCAGCATTCTTCAACATGTCTTCACTAGTGTTTAACAGAGGAAATAAAGGTTTGGGACCACTTGATTTTGAGTAAATAGTGAGTGCATTTTCATTTTGGGGTGAATCTCTTTAAGCCTAAATTGTTGAGATTGAATATAAGAGAATGTTTTGAACAGCATCCAAACAAATAATGAATTATTCTGTTTTATTCACAGGGCAAAGGAACTCAAGGCTCGATTTGGAAGTCTGCTAAAGCAAGAGTTGAATATAATGGGCCACTCCAAAAAAACAGACAAACTGTTATTGGAGGACAGACAATCTTTTCACGAACTGCTGCTTCACAAAGGTGAGTTTAATAAAAATTAATAGCGTTTCCTTCTCAGGCTGCAGCACCAAAGCTGTTCAAGGTTGTCTAATCTTTCCCTCATGTTTATCCTTTATAGACGGGCTGTGCGCTTTCACAACATTCCTGTCATCTGAATACAGTGAAGAAAATATCGCTTTCTATTTGGCCTGCGAGGACTTCAGGAACACAAAGAGCTCTTCAAAACTGTGCGCAAAGGCCAAGAAAATTTATGAGGAGTTTATCTGCTCTGACGCACCAAGAGAGGTAGGAGTCTATTCAAATTGTGCGCAATGTAGAAACATGATCCATGCAAATGACATATGTCATACAAGATCATGTTTGGATTTCAGATATACAGAATCCAGTAGTCCTCTGTTTATTTCCCACCTCAGTTTATATTTAACTGTTTTCAACACATTTCTTAACATAACAGTTTTAATAACTAATTTATAATAACTGATTTATTTTATCTTTGCCATGATGCCAGAAAATAATATTTGAGTAGATATATTTCAAGATACTAGTGTTCAGCTTAAAGTGACATTTAAAGGCTTAACTAGGTTAATTTAAACCTGTGACTGACTGGCACGATTCGAGCAGTGACCACCTCGGTTCACTGTCCGATTGATTGCCGTCTAGCATGCGTGTGGACTGGCCGCGAGAAACAAGAGGCACGTACAGTACAGTGTGCTGAGAAACACCGAGATAAGTCACAGATTCACAGACTCCGTAGCAGACGCAAGTTTTCCACAGGCTGCCACAACCCTCAATCTGACGACTCATGCACTTGAACTTTCTATTTTATTTAATATAGGAAGTTTCGAATTAAGTTTTGGAGAGACAAGATAAAAGTCATACTGTTCTATAAAAAAGTATGTTACTCTTAATTATAAAATAAATACATGATTAAAATAATGGTAAAAATGTAAACCGGCATATTTCGAAACAAGGTTATGATGTATTCTGTATAGTCGATTCTGTTGTTCGAAGCGCCACCTGGTGGATGTTCTGTGAAGTATAAAACATTTATTTCAATTCAAAGGAGAGGTTGACAGAATGATGCAGCTGACCGCAGAACGAAATAAGGCGAGCCACGGTAAAAAACAAAACAAAACAAAAAACGCCAATTTTTAATGGCCCCATCTGTACGCAAGTTTGTAGGCAAGTCATTGTATAACGATGGTTTGTTCTGTAAACAATCGGAAAAGAGAAAAATAGCTTAAAGGGGTTAATAATATTGACCCTAAACTGCTTATCTTCTAGCCGAAATAAAACTAATAAGAATTTCTCAAGAAAAAAAAAAATGGAAAAATCCCGTGCTCTTTTTTTTTTTAACATCGTTTGAGAAATAGTTGGAGAAAAAAAAAAAAAAAAAAAAAACAGGAGGGCTAATAAATTTGACTTCAACTGTATATATAATATAGATTTTATATACACATACAAAATCTACAATATATTTGAACATATATTTATTATTCCAATAGTTTTACTGAAGTATTGCGGCTTTTTTAGGTACTTCTTTGGTCTGGTGCGTCAATCTTATCAATGCTATTATTCAAAAAAAGGTAATGATTCGCACTCAATTCAAGTGTGACACACTGAGAAAGGCTGTGTCTTTTAGTCACCCGTAAAATGTAAGAAAAATAAAAAATAAAAACAGTACGAAGCAATTGAGTGCGAACTTTTTTGAATAATTCCAATAGTTTAAAATAGACTAAAATGTCAATTATTTGCAATATTTTGAAATATATGTTGCATATATCACAGAAATTTTATATAAATGAAATCCAAATATGAACTTGTATGTCATATGCACATTTCTATATAGGAATATTAACGAACAAAGTCTAACGGCAAATACGTCCTCTGCATATTTTCAGGTTAACCTTGATCATGAAACCAGAACCGTGACCTTGAAGAATATGGAGCAGCCCACATCCTCCTGCTTCAACTTCGCCCAGAGTAAGATTTACACCCTCATGGAGAAAGACTGTTACCCTCGTTTTCTCAAGTCTACAGTCTACCAGGAACTCATTACACAACACATGAGGTAAACTACCCGTGGCTGACCTAAAGACCGCAGCACAGGAATACGTCCTAGATAAACACGGCATTTGTGTGACGTGATGGTCGGTGAACGATCTGAACCTGGGCTTTCAAGAAGTTCAGCGGTGAACACGCGGTGGACTCATAATGCCAGACCTGAATGCCTCGGGCATTAGAGGACATTGATTCTCAGATATGAATACAGTATGGAGGACACAAGAACAATCAAGTTCGTAGCACTGGATAATTACTGTGGAAGTGGAACTACTTTTGCACATTTATGTCTTTTTGTATGTGTGTATGTGTGTGTGTATGTGTGTGTTTCGAGTATTTATTGAAATGTTATATTGAAAATAGTATTATTTATATTTGATGAACAAATGTTTGGTTATTTATTGAATTCTGAGCGAACAAAAACTTGAATAAATTTTTTATACCTGCAGAGATTTGTCTGTATTGATTCATTTTTATTTCATGACTCGTTTATTATTGAACTTTGAAATTTAAAACTTTAAAGCTATACCGTTTTATTTTAATTTGGGTTTTATTTATTTGTTTGTTTATTCATTCATTCATTCATTTTCTTTTCGGCTTAGTCCCTTCATCAGGGGTCACCACAACCTGACAAGTTATCCAGCATATGTATTAGGCTAGTGGATGACCTCCCAACCGCAACCCAAAACTGGATCATACTACTTCCTGCACCACTGTGACGCCCTTAATTATTATATATTTTTTTATTATTTAACTTGCAGCTATTAAATTAAATGGTTAGCTCAACCCAAACCTAAGAATTCATGATTTATGTAACAATCCGTTTTGACTTTCTTTCTTATAAACACAAAAGAAGATGTTTTGAAGAATGTTGAAAGCCTGTTACCATTGACATCTATGGCTTTTGTATTTCCTGCTTTAAAGTGGTTACAGGTTTCCAGGATTTCTTCATTAGTGTTTAACAAAACATAAAAACTCAGAATGGTTTGGAAACACTTGAGAGTGAGAAAACATCGAGTGACATTTAAAGGCTTAACTAGGTTAACTAGGCAGGTTGGGACAATTAGTCAAGTTACTGTATAATGATGGTTTGTTCTGTAGACTATCAAAAAGATATATATATATATATATATATATATATATATATATATATATATATATATATATATATATATATATCTTAAAGGGGCTAATCATTTTGACATTACAATTGTTATTTAAAAAATTTAAAACTATTTATTCTAGCCGAAAAACAAAACAAAACAAATAAGACTTTCTCTAGAAGAAAAAATATTATCAGACATACTGTGAAATGTTTCTTGCTCTGGTAAAAATTTTGGAAATATTTGAAAAAGAAAGAAAAAAAAATCAAAGTAGAGCTAATAATTCTGACTTCAACTGTTAATAGAAAATTACATAAATGCATAAATAGAAAATTCAATAAATGAATAAATAAAATACACAGAAAATGAAATAAATTAATATAAAATGGAATAATTAAATAAACAAAAAGTAATGCATAGAAAAATAATTTATTGGAAAATGATATAATTAAATAAATAAAACCCACAAATAACTCTAAATAAATAGAAAATTAAATGTATGAATTGAAAATGGAAAAAAAAGAACTAAATATTTAAATAGAAAATAAAAGTATGAATTGTATTATATTAAATGAAAAAAATAAAACCCATAAATAGAAAATGAAATAAATGAATAAAAACAGAATAAAATATATAGAAAATGAAATAAATAATAATAATTCTGACTTCAACTGTATACAGTTGAAGTCAGAATTATTAGCCCCCCTCAATTTCTGTTTAACGGAGAGAAAATTCTCAACACATTTCTAAACAAAATAGTTTTAAAAACTCATTTCTAATAACTGATTTATTTATTTTATCTTTGCCATGATGACAGTAAATAATATTTGACTAGATATTTTTCAAGACACTTCTATACAGCTTAAAGTGACATTCAAATGCTTAACTAGCTTTCTTAGGTTAACTAGGCAGGTTAAAGTAATTAGGCAAGTTATTGTATAATGATGGTTTGTTCTGTAGACTATCGAGAAAAAAAAATATAGCTTAAAGGGGCTAATAATTCTGTCTCTAAAATGTTTTTTTTTTTAAATTAAATTGCTTTTATTCTATCCAAAATAAAACAAATAAGACTTTCTCCAGAAGAAAAAATATTATCAGACGTACTGTTTAAAGAAGAAGAAAAAAAAATCAATGGGGGCTAATTCAGACTTCAACTGTATCTTTACATACAGTACATATCAACAAGGCGACAGAAAGATATTTAAATAATTGATAAACAATAAAAATGATAAATATATAGATGTTTTATGTGCGAGATGTGCATCAAAAAGCAAACAGCTTCATGCCATCATGAAATACGTAAGCGACATCCACCCCTCTGCACTTCCTCTACCCACACATCCCACTCACATGGGTTAATGGAGACTCTTAGTCACCTGAAGCATACAAACGCCTGGCACATTTCTCAGCGAGCCTCATAAAAAGACTTCAAACCTACCCCATTCACATACACATGCATAATTAAGTGCCACCAACAGGATAATTAGGTTTTTATTTTATTTTTTCAGAATACACAGAGGTGTTTTTCCCAGAAAGGCAGCGTAGAGATGAGACTGGTCTCCATGGTGACCGCGTGGTCAACTCATTTTACCCACCCACTCCACGCCTCTGCAGGAGCCTGTTTACTCTCTGTTGTGCTGCCACTGAGAGACACAGACATGCTGAAGCTGCCCACACTCTTTACCTTCATCTTGCTTAGACATATGCTGATATTGAGTAATTCAAAATATGAGAATGTAAAATGCACAATATTGATATCATCCTTTAATGTTTATTTTTATACAAAGAATATTTATTTATTTATTTATATTACTATTTTAGATGATTATAGACTTTTCACATTTACTATCTACAAAATTACTGATTTATAATTTAGTACAACCCCAAACCAGAAGGTTGGAACAGTATGGAAAAGACCAATAAGAAAGTAGTAATTTCCAAATTAACTTTGACTTGTATTTGTATTTATCTGGTCAACTTAATTTCACATCCTTTCCTGTCAACCAGACCTGCAACACATTCCAAAACAGTTGGGACAGGAGCAGTTTAGGGCTAGCAAACAGGTAAATTGGTTAAATGATGATGTGATTTGAAACAGGTGATGCCAACAGGTAATTGTAATTATGATTTGGTACAAAAGCAGCATTCAAGAAAGGTCTAGTCTTTTAGGAGCAAAGATGGGCAGAGGATCGCCAGTTTGCCAACAAATACATGAGACAATTATTAAAATGTTTAAAAAACAATGTTCCTCAAAGAAAGATAGGAAGACATTTGCATATTTTACCTTTAACAGTGCTTAACAATTAAAAGATTCAAGAAATTTGGAGTAATTTCAGTATGTAAAAGATAAGGATGTAAGCCTAAGCTGAACCATGATCTCCGATCCCTCAGTCAGCGCTCTCCATAGTGGTGGGCAAAGCGAGGCTTCGTGAAACACTGAAACTATCGAAGCAAATGTGTCGAAGCTTCGAAACGTTTCGAAACACCACTCTACGGTGACACCTAGTGGTCATTTTATTTGTATTTCACTGAAACAGCTTCAGCAAAGAACAGTTGAGCAAATTGAGGTATCAAACCCCACTTTGTAGCCATGAATCATCAAATGGTTTAGTCGAGTGGTTAGAGTTTGTGACTACCATGTGGGAATAATGGGTTCGAATCCAAACTGACACAATTGTGTTGAAATACTTTAATACCAGTTGGTAATGCTTTGTTATTGTATCGTTTTGTTTCAACATTGCTCTGACATACGAATAAACATTTGTAAATAAATTTGTATTGTTTTGTTCATAAAACAGGGTTGTTACTAGATCAGATACAGTTGTGGCCAGAAGTTAACAATAATTATTTATATTATTAATTACATTTCCCATTGTATTTTATTAACGTCTATCCAAAACCTAAACCCATCACAGTACTGTAAAAATATGAATTATTGTTTTACAGTGTTACAAAAATGATGCTAAGTTGATGGCATATCCGCAGCTGTATCCTATCTAGGCTACACCATAAAACAGTAACATGATTAAAATACATAAAATCATGATGAGTATTTGTACTAGTCGAGATTCGAACCCAAAATAAAATTGAAATACAGTACCATAGTGCACACACATGGTCCACTAGGCCATACAAGACAGAGACATAATAAAGATCATGCCAGTCAAATGCAGATTCTCCGGGTCTTGAAACGTCTCTGAAATGATCGATGCTTTGAATCGCTTTTGTCACATGACCAAGTGTTTCGAAACACTTTAGTCACGTGACCTGGGTGTTTCGGATCATGCTTCGGTGCAGTGTTTCAAAACACTTGCGCTTTGGGATCTCGACACTGTGTCGAAACGTCAGTTTCACGTCAGCCATCCCTAGCTCTCCATCCAGAATCATCATTCATCTACAAGCGATATCACCATATTCACCTTATTCTCCGCCGACGAGCGGGCGCTGCCATTTGAATCTTTTTGGCACGAGACTTCCGGTCTCATTCACTTCCATTCATTTTTTTGATGTTAAAAACTGCTCATTACGCTTCTTGATGTTGCAATTTGATATTTTCTTATTATATTATTCTACTTGGGCAGTATAGTCATACAAACATTTGTTTCAAGAGTTCACACTTAGATACTGTTTGACAACTTTAGCAAGTTAGCAGGTTTGGCATGCTGTCCCGGGAGAGAACCCTGAGCTCGGAGATAGTTGAGCCCAGGGCTCCCGCCAGGTCCATAAAGCATGTGAGGGGAGTACGAGGTCAGGTGTTCTCGAGAGCTCCCCTCGGCAAAAGAGGAAAGGAGGAGAAGGGGTGGATGGGGGGTTTCTTCGGAAAACGAAGATAGGGGTGTAGATCTTAGCTAGGTTATTTATAGTGAGTTTGGATCGTTCCGATTGGCTAGCTTATGAGCGTAGATGAGTGGCCAGCTGCAGTCAATCATATCACGTGCTCCTCTCGAAATTAGTTTATGAAACTTCATTTGTAGAGCAAGCAGTTTGACCGTTTTCTGCCGTTGATTTTTCCTAGTCATTTCTCCCATAGGCGACTGAATCGGAAGTTCTAAGACAATCGCGAAAAAAGGCGCACTTCCGCATTTTAGAATAAGGTCAATAGACTCAGGACTGCTTACATCCACAAATGCCAGTTAAAACTGTACTGTGCCAAGAGGAAGCCCTATGTTAACAGTGTCCAAAAGCATCGTCGACTTCTCTAGGCTCAGAGGCATCAGGGATAGAACATCACACAGTGGAAATGTGTATTAGGTCAGATGAATCAGTATTTGAGTTATTTTTTGGAGAAATGGACACAGTGAGCTCAGGACCAAAGAAGAAAAGGATCATCCAGATTGTTACCAGCAACAAGTCCAAAAACTATGGTTTGTCACGGTATGGGGTTTTGTCAGTGCTCTTGGCAAAGGTAACTTGCACTTCTTTGATTACACCCTAATGCTGAATAGTACATGGAGATTTTGAAGGACAACATGCTGCTTTCTTTTCCAGGGATACTCTTGCATATTTCATCAATACAATGCAAAATCACATTCTGCACACATTCCAAATTTCTAGCTGTGGAGGAAGAGGATGCTTGTACTTGTTAAGCGGTCTCTGTCACCCTCTTGTGGGTGGACAATGTCAACTGTCTTTGGTCTGCTCAATGACAGGTTAATGGCCGCCAACGCGGTGCCTCTCAGAAATTATAACTATTTTAAAATAGGCACTATCCTTATGAATAAACTGCATAGTTGCAATCTAAACAACTACATTTTCGACTAATATATATATATATATATATATATATATATATATATATATATATATATATATATATATATATATATATGTGTGTGTGTGTGTGTGTGTGTGGGTGTGTGTGTGTGTGGGTGTGTGTGGGTGTGGGTGTGGGTGTGCATTCAATCAATTAAAAAAACTTAATTTAAAAAGTTAAGAATAAAAAAATATATTGATTAATTAATAAAAAAAATTTATAAAAAATTAATTACACTTGATTAATCGTGATTAATTGCAAAAAAAAGGTTTTTTTTAACTGATTGAATATATATAAATATATATATAAAGTTGTCATTTTGACTTCAAATGTAAATAATGTAAATGCAAGACAAAAACGATTTAAATTTTAATATAATTATATTTCAATTTAAAATATAATTGTTTATTAGAAATTTTGTTTAATTTTTGTTGTGTTGTTCAACTTGTAACACAGAATTCTTCATGTAAACAACATACCCACAATAAACCATCAAGATCCTGGCTTGACAGTCATATTTATTACAGAAATACAAACAAAGGCATTGTTAGTGCCATTTGAATTTCAAAACAATCAATGTCAATAAAGAAAAAATAGATTTCCATGTTGTATTCTAAGTGGATTGCAAAAAAATGCCAAAATACAGGCGTTGTAAATATGGAAAATTATAATAATAATAATAAAGTATTGAATTTCATTGAAAAGTTGTGTTACTGTATGTTAGTCTGTTGACATTATCGGGGGACAATGTGGACCTTTTCTTTTGAATGATGTGAGCTGGGAGTGAGAACAGTCAGGATCACAAGCAGGATCACTAAATCAGCATATGCATTTCGGTGCCTAATTTTGTTGGCACTGGTGCTGCGACAAGGACGTAAGAACCATCAAGCGGTACATCAAAGGCACCCACAGGTACATGTTCCGTCACACCAAAGACTAATTCTTACAGGGACTTACAGGGACACCATATCTAAACATTTAAACAACTTTGAGGGATACGGACAACGTTTACATTTGTTCTTGTTGCTAGAAAATGTGTGCGCACACGTTACCTTAAAAAAACCACCGAGTCACGAAATGCAGAGGTGTTTCTTTCCGTTCGCCATGTGGTATTAAATTCCATTAAAACAAAAGTCAAAAGTTTAAAATGAAACACACAAAATTAGATGAAACTCTGGAGGAAACCCTGGAGAGCCTGGTAATGCGACATTAATTGTTTTATACTGAAACTTGCCTGTAAAAAGTACTTCCTTGGTCTTATCCATATTTCTTTGCATGTTGAACACACGTCGGCCACAAAAGGAAAAAACAAAAACTGCAACAGCGTTAATTGCGTTAATTTTTTTAACGCTTTAAATATTTCAAATGAATCACATGCGTAACGCACAAATTTTGACAGCACTAATATATATATATATATATATATATATATATATATATATATATATATATATATATATACACACACACACACACACACACACACACACACACACATATATATATATACACATACACTCACAGTAAAATCTTAAAGCCTGGACTGTTGAGGCCTGAGATGGAGCTCACAGTACAGTTAAATTAATCCTCTGCATTTCTCTCAGAGTAAGCGGACATTTTCTTTTCCTTCTAAAGTTAACTGAGAATGGGCTGCACTTACAATTTTAGAAGTCTGTTTATTGTAAGAGTTAATGATGTGAACAAGAACTCCAACAGACTGTTTGATCATAAATATTTTCAGTAAATACTGTCACGTTTAGTCACTGCTGTTTAAGGTGACATACTTCCCCACACACGATATTCATCATAACTCAGGGCTATTCATGGTGGAGGTGAGGTCACCCATGCAGACATAATAGAGGAACCGTATATTTGGAATGAAGGGAATTCAGAGAAATGACCAGCACTTTCCGGCTCTATTGTTCTACATGACTGTGGGTAATTTGTGGCCCCCATTCCTGAACGAATAATGAGCCGATGATGAGGAAGTCCACTTAATTCTGTCTACCAGGAAGGTGCGGCGAGCCAGGGGTTTTCAGCTACTGTTTATATTTAATCCTTCACCTTACTCAGATATTGTTTGTTGAAATATAATCACCAACTATGACTTGAAGGTTTTTTTTTTAACATTACTATAAATAAATTATTAAATAATTAATTAATGTAATGTTTTTGTAATGGTAACAATATATAAGGAAGAATTTCCCAGTACTGGGTTGCAGCTGGAAGGGCATTCGCTGCATAAAACATATGCTGAATAAGTTGACGGTTCATTCTGATGTGGTGACCCCTGATAAATAAAGGGACTTGACTAAAGGAAAATGAATGAAATGAAGTTAATAAATTAACAAAAGTTTAGTAGCAGGGCCATGCCTAAACCAATCAGCTTCCCTCGTCTACAGTTTAGAGCAGGGGTCACCAATCTCGGTCCTGGAGGGCCGGTGTCCCTGCAGGGTTTAGCTCCAACTTGCCTCAACACAACTGCCTGGATGTTTCAAGTATACCTAGTAAGACCTTGATTAGAATGTTCAAGTGTGTTTGATTAGGGTTGGAGCTAAAATGTGCAGGACACTGGCCCTCCAGGAACAAGTCTGGTGACCACTGGTTTAGAGGAAGTGGACCCTCCCTAAACCGTTTGTCTACAATTCTCACTCCCTCCCACCCAATTTTCCTCTAAACTAATCCACTCATCCCCCACTTTTAAATTACTAAATCACACTGTAAGGACGACATGGTTGCGCAGTGGTTAGCGATGTCGCCTGACAGCAAGAAGGTCACTGGTCACTGGCTGGGTCAGTTGGCATTTCTGTGTAGAGTTTGCATGTTCTCCCTATTTCTGTGTAGGTATCCTCAGGGTTTCCCCTACAGTCCAAAGACGGGCTGTAGGTGAATTGGGTAAGCTAAAATTGTCCGTAGTGTATGTGTGTTTGTCCTGGTCCTACAGGTTGGCGGTTGAACGTTTGGCTAAGAACCCACCTTTATGAAAACTAAATGTTACGAAACACCAATATCAGACATCCTGAGTTGGGAAAATTCATTTCATAAGGGGGACATAGATTTCTGGGAGATTATCATTTGTTTGCGGGCATCTAGGAGTCTCTATGCATATGCAGGAGACTCCCAGAACTTCCGGGAGACTTGGGATGTCTCCAATATGGTGCGACTAAATATCAACTTTGATATAAATGGCATTGGGAGTAAGTAAATAAATCCCACTGTAAATATTTACTGCATTTTATTTAAAAACATTGTGCTTTTTAGAAGCAGGTTTCATTTAGAACTAGAGTTTATCATCCTCATAAAATGGGTCTTTGCGTATTCTTGTTTTTATTTATTTCCTAAGTCTGTAACTACCTAGATAAACTTTTATGACTTCCTGCCATCAGGCAAATGTAAAAGTTCATGCAAAAAAAATTATATTGTAAACAATGTAAATGAATTCACCATACAGTATATACAGTTGGTTCCTCAGTGTTTAATGGCTCCTCCAGATACAGACTGTCAACAGGTAATTGTACTATATTAAATTCAATTCATCTTTATTTCTATAGTGCTTTTACAATGTAGATTGTATCAAAGCAGCTTAATATAGAAGTTCTAGCAAATAGAAAATGAGTCAGTCCAGTTTTCGGAGAAGTTCAGTTTAGTGTGGTTTAATTTGCAATACTGAAAGTCCAAACACTGAAGAGCAAATCCATCAATGCGCAGCTCCACAAGTCCCAAACCAAGCAAGCTAGTGGCGACAGTGGCGAACAAACTGAAGGAAAAAAAAAAACTTGAGAAACCAGGCTCTGATGGGCACGACCATTTCTCCTCTGGCCAAACTTCTTGTGCAGAGCTGCAGTCTAGGCGCTGGAGACTGGAGAACTCTGGACGTCCATCGTGGAGAACTGCAGGTGTGAGTAGGTCACCAACGGCTGATCAGCCTGGCCCACGGGGTCAATGCGAACACTAGTCGATCACTGGGGTCTTTCAGGAATCAGTCTCATGCTCTCTACTCCTCAATGACCACCATAGCATCAGCTCAGGATACGGCCTGGTTCAGGATTATGGAGACCTTGGCATCATTTCTTCACAGGTCTTGGATCGCATCAATGGCACTGCATAATCTCTATAGGCCTCGAGATGAGTATCCCCAGGTGGAAATAGAGAATAAAGATGATATTTAGCGTAGCTGCTGTTCATAGTGTATTTGCAGAAATTTAGTGATATAAATGAAAACAGTAGCTTTACTAAAATGATAGGTCTTTAATCTAGTTTTGAACAGAGAGTGTGTCTGAGCCTCAGGCATTATCAGGAAGGCTATTCCACTTGTAATGTCTTTATAATTTCAGACATTGAAGTTTCAAGTTGTATCTGGTTCACTTTTGAGGGAACGTGATGCTCAGGCATGCATTGATCCTATGAAAATGTTTTATGTGAGAATGTATCTGAACAAAGTCCCTTTCAGGGAAAGTCAGTTCACTCTGCGGCCATATTTGTAACGCCTTGGGCAGGTCATCCGAGATCAAAGATGTTTTAAAAAGTTCTGGAAGGAAGAACGCTGAACCACATGACCAAAACAACATTTCAGATGTTGTGCAGTGCGGTTGCTAGTTGGTCGACTGGTTTCCATTAATACCGTTAAACCCTAATTGTGTTTGCATGATAGTTTATGCATTTGTTTTCGTAATAAATAAAAAGTTGATCCTGCTCAGTCCATTTTTAAAATGTATGCACATGTTGGAGTTTCCATGAAGCACTGCTACTGGCCTCTAATAGTCCAAAAATAGTCTAGTTATCAAATAGACAGGAATGAATGACTACACGTGTTAAGTGACTAATCTGTTTATTTGAACACTACTCTAGTTTTGGACTATTCATAGATTTCCATGACAGCACGAATTTAGCCCTGTTTTAGCAACGCCATGTTTAAACTGGATGTCTATTAGCACAATATATCTGGGTGCCTCTTTGTCTTCAGGAAGTCAGTTTGTGTGTGCGTGTGTTAATTCTCCTTGTTCCTAAATAGAAACAGGAATAGAAACAAGTAGCTTTGAGAGGTTTGTATTGCTGCCATGCGCTCACTTCATAACAGACAATATGCAGGGAGACTTAATTTTGCTAAGCTAGTCTAGGTGTTTTCAGCGAAAGGTCATCTTTTTATAAATTCACTACATAAAGCCCATTCAGATTATAAAATTTTTACCGTCTGTTACGTTGTCAGAGCCGAAAGCCGTGAGAATGAAACAAGGCGAGCACTTGAGTAAGAATCGGCCTCCAGTCTTGTGCAGGAGCTCTGGATTATATGAGGAGGAATGACGACAGAGGAGGACGAGAGAGGCCCAGGCCTGGACACGTTTACGATGTGTTTCTTTTCAGTTTGATGCCAGTCTCCGTGAGGAGCTGCCTTATGTTTGTGTTTTTTTCTCTTTCATAACTCATTTAAATTTTGTCGGTTCTTCGCCTCCTTCCCGATGGCCAGGAGACAGTTTAAAATCCTTACACACACACACACACACCTTTAAAATATGTTATTATTATTTTCTATTATTTTTAAAGGGCCATGAAAACCCCTCGCTTCAGCAGGGTGTTTTCACATCTCTACTTTGGAAAAAGTCAGAAAAGTGGGCGTGTCCAGCTCTGTTTAGGGGGGAGTGTCGGAGGAACTAAAGTGGGATGGTGGTCTATTTGGGCGCGCATGAGTTTCAGAGTCAAAATTCACACACACAGTAGAAAGTGATGGTGTTTAACCTACATGGACATCTGTAGTCGAATTATTTGCCAAATTATTAAATGGTGGACTTTAACTGCAGTTTGGCTCTTTCATTCAGGGAATTCATTCATGCCCTCGCAACAAACGAGATATTTGATTCGAGGAACTGCTCCAAGCGTGTATTTTTCATGCAATGTTTGATACCGCACGGCGAATGAGAGAATAAAAACCCTCAGCATTTCCCGGAAACTTAGATGCACACAGCAGGTAGCGTCAGAAAGCCGCGTGTGTTATTCCGGTCACTAAATGCGGTAAAAACCCTACACTAGGTTAAAGTTTGGTTGTGGTGCTAACATGTTTACACTCGGTGCAATAGTTTGTTAGATACAAACAAACTGAATAAACAGAGCACTGGTCGCTCACCAAATCTGTAGAGACAGGACAATCACCAGCAACTACTAGCCGTGTCTTTATGAAGAGAATACTACAAGCGAATCCGGATCTCAGCGTTTGCAGATGAGAACAGCTCTCAGGTAAACAATAATCCTCCTTAGACACGCAAGTTATTGTTGTCGAGCGTCGCGTACACTGTAAATCCACACGTGGTTAAAGTTTGGTTGTAGTGCTAACATGTTTACACTCGGTGCAATAGTTAGTTCGATCTAGTTCGAACTAAATAAACAGAGTACTGGTCGCTCACTTACCAAATCTGTAGAGACAGGACAATCACCAGCAACTAGAGCCGCGTCTTTATTAAGAGGAGCCTACAAGGATCTCAGCGTTTGCAGATGAGAACAGCTCTCAGGTAAACAATGTGCCTCCTTAGACACGTAAGATATTGTTGTCGAGCGTTGCGTACACTGTCAATCCACGTGTGACTCCAGCTGCGCTCACAGAGAGAAAATGAAAACGAAACTTAACTGCAGCAAACTATAAAAGCAACACTTCACGCTTGTTTTGCCAACACAACATGGCGTCTTTGTCGTGTAAACACGGTGATAGTAATGAATATTAATGAAGTTGCACAATAGAGCGCGCTGATTGGTTTGAACCAAGCTTTACTCATGCATTAATGCAGCACACTGTAAGACGTAATAAGACACACTCTGGCACAGACGTCCAGTCTGCACGCTGGAATACAACGCTATTATGTCATGGCCGTGACGCAGCTTCAAAAATTCGTTTCAAACCGGAAGTACGAATTTGCTTGAAATAACGCAAAAACAACAAATTTACACTTTTTAGTTAAATATAGGTGCCCTAATAGTATTTTTAGCAGTGTGGGACACATATACGACTGTTAACAGCTCAAAAATGTGTTTTGGTGTTTTGTGACCCTTTAAAGATGTTTATATACAAGCATGGCATTCTCATATCTCTCAAACATTTTCATTCTTGTCTGTTTAACTGACTATATACTGAATATAATTGCACTGTTGATGCTATTAAAAGGAATCTGAAAAAATGTTTCCATTTTTGGGGGGTTTTTACTTTTAATGTACAGGACAGTGGAGATAACAGGAAATTGAGGGGGAGCAGAAAGTGTAAATACTGGCAAAGGACCTCAATCTGGGAATGTGACTCGGCCATGAGCACCTCGTTGCTATATGTCGATGCACTAACCATTAGGCTATTGGCGCTGACTTATCATTAGGCCCACATGGAATCTGCGCGTGCAGAATTCCGCAGAATTCCGCAGATTTTTAGCCCATCATTAATTCTGTTTATTTACTTGAGTAAATGTGTAAATCTGAATTTATTCAATTTTTATTCAGTAATTTATTACTTATTTCATATATTAAGGTTTTAGTTATGATACTCCGCTGGATACTCCCAAAATAATTCCGCAGAAATCCGCAGATTTTTACCAAAATTCTCAGCAGAAATAGCAAAAAAATTTTGCAGATTCTGTCTGGCCCTGCTTATCAAAAGTTATTCATTGGCCAAGATGAACAATTGTCATCTGTTATGTATTTAGGAATGGATTGGCTCTCTATAAAGCTCAAATACCCTTGCTAGTAAGACAGTGTATTGCAATGGTCTCAAACTCAATTCCTGGAGGGCCACAGCTCTGTACAGTTTATGTCCAACCACCTCCAACTCACATCTGCTTAATAGTCTCTAGTAGTCTTGAACACCTTGATTAGTTGGATTAATGTGCTTGATTAGCGTTGGAGCGAAACTTTGCCGAGCTGTGGCCCTCCAGGAATTGAGTTTGAGACCTATGGCCTAATGACTCAAAAATTTTTTACTTTGATAGCTGCGTTCAGGGGGTTTGTCCCTTTTCTCATCCTTCTCCTGCAAGCACTAAACCTCTCAGGCTAAATTTGAAACCCTGCTCTTTGACCTTGTGAAAGTCAACATTATAGGCTCCATCTAGTATTGAGAAGTAAGATATGATGGGAATCAAGATAGAAGTTTCAAGTGGGGCTGCCTACTCCCTTAGCCGTGTGTATAAGGAGTTGTTGGAGGTAATTATCCATATTATAGCAAGACTCCGTCTAGACTGGCCTGCAAGGAAACAGGAAACAGTTCCGGGCAGTCTTGATGAGAGAGTCATCATCACCCTCTTTCCCCTTGAGAGTCTTTTGTTTCTCACTTATCTCTAAAATCCCTACCTTAGTTCAGCCTTACCAGAAGTTTAAATTGATAGTTCACCGACAAAGGAATCTTTTATCATCATATCCTTTATACTTGATGGTTAAGCTTTTTATGACTTTCTTAACTCTTTTGACAACAATATCGTGAAGAGTGTTGGAAAACAGCAGTCATTAACTAGCGTTCCGACTATAGATGTAAATGGCTGGTGATTTCCAACACTCAAATGCTATCTTTTGTGTTCAAGAGAAGAAAGAAACCCAATCATGTTTGGAACAAATGAAGGGTGAGTAAATGATGACAGAATGTTCTAATTATCCTTACCTAAGAAACAATCTCAAGGAGGTTATTTTAGCAGAAAGATCTGGGGCCTCATATATTAACGCTGCTTACGCACAAAAAAACTTTGCGTACACCAGATTTCACGCTCACGTTTGGATTTACTAACGATGAAATGAACGTGTGAATGTGTGTTGGTCCACGCCAACTGCATGTCTGGCGTACGTGCATTTCTTGTGTGTGTTTGTTTTATTTCCATTGGCGACTCCTAGAGGCAATTATGTTAAATTGCACACTACAAAGTATCTTTGAGTAGTGTAATGGCAGCTGTATGGGACAAGATCATCCACATGTCTAGCAGGTATATAAGGTTTCCATTCCATGCAGTTGACAAGCCAAACAATAAAGCGCAACTTGCAGCGGTCGCTGGTTTTCCCAATTTAATCGGAGTAATTGACTGCACGCAAATTGCTATAAAAGCGCCATCTAAAGACGAATTTGCAAACGTGAATCGAAAACATTTCCATTCAATAAATGTGCAAATAAAATGTGATGCTCAAATGCGCTTAACATAATCCACACACTTATTAATGATTCCTTCTTGTCTTCCTCGTGATTAAGAGTAGGCAAAATCTGATATGTAGTGGGGGAAAAAAATAAATGAGTTCATCAGATGCTGGATTTGAACCAGGTTCATGAATGACAGTGTCAAAACATGTTGCCATGCGCTTTACATGCTACGCCACCCACGCTAGTGATGTCAGTCCTCGTTAGCTTTCTTGTCTCTGTCGATCAAACAGGCGGAAATCACTCAACTAATCCATTCCAACGACAAACTTGCAAATAACACCGTTTTTCTCCGGTCTATCTCTGATAAGAGCACCTCCAATTCACATTCTGTTCAAAGTTTCTCTTTTTTCTTGCTTTTGCCATAGCTTTTTCGTTTGGTGTTGCCACAGTAAAGTCATAAGCATATTCATACGGGGTAGGAGGCAAGGAGGAGTTTTGCGCTCGTGCACGTGCGCTTAGTTTCACGTTAATTCAGATCTACAAACAGAATAGGCATGGGATTCGGCATACGCAGTGTTTCTTACATCTGATTTTATTACTGCGTATGTACATTTACAGCGTTGTGTGTACGCAATGTTTTAGTATGAATTTAATGCAAGTCTTCGTACATGAGGCCCCTGGAAACCTGAAACTTTGAGATACTTGGTTGAAAAGGGAGTGTGACACTGTGTAATAGAGTTCCTGTGAAATGATCAACATCACATGTCTGTTGTGTTTCATAGACAAATGGGTCCAGAAACATCAACATCATGATTCATAGTCTCCATTAGGTTGGCATTTACACTGTGGTTTAACTTTGTAATTTTTAGGTTTTGTTACAGTTACAACTAGCATCTTCTCAACCCTGGCATGCTAAAGATGTGCTGAGGACCCCAGTTTATTTTGGGAATGCTATTCTTCCATTTCAGTAAACAGACTGAAACACAAACTTTTGAAAATAGAGGCACTGCTATCCATGATCGCTTCCTTGACTGGTCATCTGGACGTTTGTCTATTAGAGGTAGGAATCATAGGATAACTCATATTATGGTTTTATTGTGACCTTTTACCCCCAATAATGATATGTCACAACACCAGTGATTCTGTGATGTATGATACTCACTGGCTACTTTAGTAAGTACACCTGTCTAACTGCTTGTTAATGCAAATTTCTAATCAGCCAATCGCATGGCAGCAACTAAGTGCATTTAGGCATGTAGATAAAACAGAGCATGAGAATGGGGAAGAAAGGTGATTTAAGTGACTTTGAACATGGCATGGTTGTTGGTGCCAGACAGGCTGGTCTGAGTATTTCAGAATTTTTATGCCCAATCATCTCTAGAGTTTACAAAGTATGGTCTGAAAAAGAGAAAAAAATCCAGTAAGCCGCAGTTCTGTGGGCACAAATGTAACTTAGGTACTCAAATAAGCACCCGGTACAATCGAGGTATGCAGAAGAGCATCTCTGAATGCACAACACGTCCAACCTTGAGGCGGATGGGCTACAGCAACAGAAGACCACAGCGGATACCGCTCCCTTGGTGGAATGGGAGATTCACATCATGGATGTGCAGCTAACAAATCTGCAGCAACTGTGGTCAATATGGACCAAAAACTCTGAGGAATATTTCCAGTACCTTGTTGAATCTATGCTTGTTGAAGCTAGAAGTGGACAGCTGTCAAACAAGCTTGAAAATGCTGACGTACACAAAATAATTTTGACTAAAAAGGTCACATCTTTTAATTACTCATAGTAGCTAACATCTCAATTTGGTGCAAATTACATTTAACACATCTTTTAGTGATTTATTGCTTTCTAGTTTTCCATAACTTGGCAAGCACATTTTATGTAAAGATGAAAATATTTATGCTTAGACCTGGTTTTATTGAATACAAAACCATGTCTTTCCCCAAGATCAAACTTTTTCTTTAAGAACAGTAACTGTTCAACATGTTCAGAACAAACAGCACTCTCATTTAAGCCCTAATGATGTCTACAGCAGTGGAGAACATTAGTTCTGCTCATACTCAAGTGCCTGCTTGAACACCAGGCATTGCACACTGCAAAATCCACTCTCTTTGAGCTCATATTTTAATTAAGAAAAATACAGACATATGTACATGTATTACTTACTTTGTGAAAAGGAAACCACTGTTCATTGTAACATAAGTTATTTAATCATCATTTTAAAACATTACATATTTCAACAGTGTTTTTTATTAGCCTAAATATTTTTAAACCTAGTCACTTTATAGTAAATGTACACCAAACATCTTTAGGAATAGAACAATAATACAACAGAAAGTCTAAATATTTTTAATGTTTATGTTGATTTTATTTTTTTATTTCCTTCAACATATTAACTTGGGTGTATTAATTTTTGGACTGTGATCCTCAGTTTAGCTTTGTTAGATTATTTCAAAATTTTGCTTATAGGTACTGAATAATCTAATGTATATGCACAAATATATTATAGTAAAGCATCCTGTAGAAAATATTAGTTTAATAAAGAAAATTTAATCTTATCTTTAATTTTTAATCTTAAAAATTTAAATTTAATAAAGAAAATGATATTAAGAAAGCACTGACTGATTTAAAGAAGTAGGCTACATTTAAAATATATATATATATTTAAAGCTGTAAACCAGGGCTATTCAATTAGTGGCCCGCGGGCTGAACAGTTTGACCAAAACATTACAAATACATTTAGTTCAGTTGAAAAACAGGCCACTATAGTTATGAAGTGACTGTTTAATATAGCACGAGCATCAGAGGCTGCGCAGAGCGTGAGTCACTATAAGCGAGTGGCGCAGGCAGCCAAAAACATTTGGATGTGTTTGTAGAAAAGACCTTTTGTACAATGCACTGATATCGTCTATAGGGATGCAACGATTAGCTGATTTCACAATTAACTGCGCTTTAATTCGTCACAGTTAATTAATCGTAAAGGCTTCTATAAGCCGCATTTCTGTTGCACGGAACAAAACAAAATTATGCAGTTAAACAAAGTTATGTCAAGTTTCCAACTGTGCACTAGTTTAAAGTTCCAAGTATGTACACCGAGGCTAATACGCACGCACACCGGATAAACTATAGCAGCGGCCGTTCCCATATCACGTCTTTTCCCCTTGCAAGTTTGTTATTTCTAATGATAAAATGATTTTGTATGAACGCAGACGGCAATAACAGTTAATCTAAACAGCTGTTTACCTAATATAAAGCTTGAATTTACATTAGACGTGATAACCATAAAACCATGATTATTCTTCAGACTATATAATCGTACAACCAAAATCTAGAATTGTTGCATCAATAATTGTTAGGCAGTTCAAAACATCTCATATGAATGAGTCTGATTGTAGAAGAAGCCTACTACAGCAATGCACTGCTTTTGTTTTGCTCTGAAATACAACATTTGAACGTTTGTAATATATATATATATATATATATATATATATATATATATATATATATATATATATATATATATATATATATAATTATTATGTTTAAATTATTATGTTTGAACTCTAACTCACTGTGAACATCTGTGTCTCATTTCAGAGCTCTTTCAGTTCTGGTAGTTGCCATGGTAGCACACAACATAACTGATGCATCTTTGCTCAACCTTGAAATGTTTCAAAACATGTACTAGCAGCTATCTAGATTACTTAAACTGAGCTACATCTAAGATTAGTTAGATCAAATGAAATTCAACTTGCTGTTATGGAACCAATTTAAATGTGGACGTTTAGTTCAGCTCATTCAAGTCAAGATTTTGACTTTAATTCCCGCTTTTCTAAACGACTTTTATGAAACATTCCAGTTTTGTTCTGTAGACTATTGAAAACAAATATAGCTTAAGGGGGCTAATAATTTTTACCTTAAGTTTTTAAAAAAATTCAAAACTGCTTTTATTCTAGCCGAAATAAAACAAATAAGACTTTCTCCAGAAGAAAAAATATTATCAGACAAACTGTGAAAATTTCCTTGCTCTGTTAAACATCATTTGGAAAATATTTTTAAAAATAAATTAAGGGAGGCAAATAATTCTGACTTCAACTGTAGATCAGTGGTTACCACTCCATATTCACCCACCATTTCTGTCTGATTTTAGAGGAAAGTTACAGAAAGGTATATAGCGAACCAGCTCTACATTTATAAACAATAATGTCTTGGCCAAATCCCAGCAACCATTCCCATCGTCCGTATTTGGCCTACATTCGCTTAATTTCTTCTACTAGCACAGAAAAGACTCACTCTTTCTACCCAGACAGATGCTGTGACCTCAACATCTTTTCTGAAAATGCAACAACTACATCTGAACGGCTTCATTTAGCCGCTTGCTGTTAACAAGCTAATGTTTCTAAGTGGGAACATTACCATTTGTTCTTTTTGTTGTGTCTGTTTTCCTGCTCCACATCTCACTCCTCTCAGCTAAGAAGGAGGTCGCCATGCTGATTTGAGGTCGAATTGACAAAAGATGAATTGTGGAACAACAAGCTTCACAGCCACTTAAAGTACTAGGATTTAAAAGCTCAATAGGTACAATGTGTTCTGAGACAGAATCTCCTCCACCCGTTTCTGTACAGTGAAAATATAGTGTGTCAAGCAGTGTGTGCACTTATTTATAGTCACAATCAAAATCAAGTTCAGGGGAGTGACGCAAGTCTCTCAACACCTAGAGAGGTAGTCACACGAGCAAAAAGAACATTAAGGTCCTACTTGTCTCTATAAAAGGTGAAGAGGTGTGGGAATGGCACCTGAAATGCCAGAAACAGCATTAGTGAGGCAGACTAGGTGTTAGTTATTTTAGGCAACAGTCTATTAAAATGCTAATTTAGGACAGCAGCAAACTTGTGCAGAGCTAAAGTGGAGGGGAAATAATAGTAATAACCAAATACTCTAAATAAAACCTGTATATAATGTTCATAGTACATCCGTCTGTAAATATCACCATAGTTTTCTATAACTGCACTTTATAACTTATTCCTGTATCCTGCACTTGCTGCTATTGCACTGCTGGTTAAACCTAAACTGCATTTCGTTGCATTGTACTTGTACATGTGTAATGACAATAAAGTTGAATCTAATCTAATCTAATAAAAATTAAAAATACTGATAAACATAATTTAGAGCTGATTGAAAGTGGCCTCTCATAAGAGAAGTTTATTTATAAACTAATTTCGAGAGAATCATGTGATTATGATTGAACCAAGCGGCAACTCTCCCTCAGGAAGCCAATACGGAATTAACTAAAACTGCAATTCATCCAAAATTCTGCTAGTCCAAGCCGCTCCTGGCTCCAAAATAAAGCAAATTTCAATTGAGCCCACTGTTAGAATGGCAAAAAAAGGTGTTTACAGCCTGGTACAAAAAAAGATTTTGGTTAATACAGCTAATATTACCCTTCATGACAACTGTGAGGGGGGTGAATTTTTTTATAACTCATCCGTTTCATTTATATTAAGTTATATTAAGTTTGCATAATTAAGGGCGTGGCCACTTGAGTGACAGCTAGGTCTCGTTGGTTGCTGTCACGTCACCTCAGCTGAATCCTGCAGATTAGCCACTGAACTCGACACATTTATCGTATTTCTGTGTTGTTTTATGTGGCTTTACACAGTCAGTTGCCTTTTGGACTTGTTTCCTACAATTATTAGATGGCATGGCATGCTGAGTGCACTTAATTGTGCTCACAAACCATTCACGTGGCCTCCGTTTCCCATGCGAGTAGAGTTATATACTTATATACCATGTCTATACATGTATTTGTTTTATTTGAGATCATTTATCGTTTATATTTATGAGCTGTAATGCACTCCTGAATCTGACGAATTGATTAGCTGTAGGCTCTAGAACAGTCATCTGAAGCGTTGTCATACAGTGTTATGCTGGATGTCATCAATAGTCTTACATTAACTAACACAGACTATATCTGAAGTGTTTGGAAGTAATTCGCGTTTTCCTCCTGTTGAAAAGCCTCATAAGAATAATGTTTAGTGGCTCCATGTATTACAGCAGTGTTTTTAAAAGTCTAAAAACTTTATTGATATAGTATACAACCAAGCACAAGTGGTCAGAATACAAACGAGTCACAGGTGATAAAGTATTAAGCGTTCTCCCAAAGTAAAGTGTGTCTGAACCAGGTCCAAGCTAAATGCCAGCAGGTGTCTGTAGCTCCGCCCACTCTCCGCCTCTTTGCCCTTTTTTGCGCTCTTTAGAAACCTATAGGTGATACTACGGATCACGGATACTACGTCCATATATTTTACAGTCTATGGATTGAACACGGCTCATTCTGCGTTAGCTACGTATGATCCACCAATCAAGCCAGTCCTAACCCACTATAAAGAGCCAGGGTTTCTCACTACAGCCATCTTCGATTTGAAGAATCCCCCCTTCTGCCCCTACTTCTCCACCTTTCCCTTCATAGGGTGGCACAGTGCCCCAGTGGTTAGCACTGTTGCCTCACAGCAAAAACATCACCGTTTCTAGTCCTTTAACAGGCCGGCAGTCATTTCTGTGTTAAGTTAGCATGTTCTTCATGTGCTTGCATGGGTTTTCCCCTGGTTCTCCGGTTTCCTCCCACATTCCAAAAACATGCACAACAAGTGAATTGATCAATCTAAATTCAGCACTACAGTCAAACTCTCATCCAGTTGCATATTTCTTCATAGCATCATTTTAGCCATCAGCTCTTATCAAGGGGGGAGTTGTCGAGATCTTCCTGAGCTAAAAGCTGCCCACTCGCCCTGCAAACAGGAGGGAGCACAGGGCTCAAGGACCTTTTGGGCTCAGGGCTCTCTACCGGGACAGCTTGCCAAACTTACTTATAATTAATCATAAAGTATGAACTCTTGAAAATATCCCATAAGTGTTTACATTACAATAGCAGTTTTGTGACGCATACAAATTTCAAACGAAGTTTTAGAAAACGCCGCCATTTGTGTCCATGTAAACTCTCCAAAACAATAGTCTTTGAAAACGATGACTTCATGCACGTGCAGTGTACATGTTTATAAAGGTGAAGTATAAAGGCAGACCAACACACAATAATTCATTACATGGTACTGTTGGTGTTGCTCAAGTGTTAACACTTCATCAGCAAAGTGTGGGTTTACTTCACATTACAAAAAACAGCGGACACATTTCACAAACGACGAATTCTACACAAACATCAAGTCCAAAAACACCAAGGCACGAATGTTGCTAATGTGTAAAACCTCAGTGTGCCAGTGTGTTTACTTCAGCCTGATCTCATGAGAAAACGCAAGTATTTTACGTTTTGCCAGTTTAGTGGCTAATTCGTATGAATTCGTACGAGTTCAGTCGTAAGAAAATGTATGATTTTAAAAAGGAGGCGTGGCACCTAACCCCACCCCTAAACCCTATAAGAAATTCTATAATAATGTGTGCATTAGAAAGTTTGCAATATCAAGGATGACAGACAACGTGATAGTGATACAAATGTCATGTGAGTCTTTCTCAGTCTTTCTCACGAAACATTTGCCTGTTTGTTTACATCACAATGGTGCTTTGTAATGCATAAAATACATAAATCTGAAAACTTCAAATGACGTTTTGGAAAACGCAGCCGTTCTTGTGTCCATGTAAACACCCCAAAACAATAGTCTTTGAAAACGATGACGTCAAGAATGTGCAGAGTACAAGGTTAAGGACGTAAAGAATAAGGGCAGGTTAAAGACACGACGAGTTAGCACGTGGTAGAGTAGGTGTTGCTCAAGTGTTTACTAATGCTGCATCAGCAAAGTGTAGATTCACTTCACATTCCAAACAACAGCAGACACACAGCAAGTTCTACATAATGGATGCCCTGCATCTTGAACATGATTATGGTTCCGTTCTAGACCCGCAGCCATTGACAATGCATTGGATCAGGCTGAGGATCTCTGGAAAGAGATGAAGTGACTTGGGAGCCGACGATATAAGATGATGATATAAGGTTGTACTATTTAAAACCCTTATGTCTGTAAAAAGACAAATTATCATATGTATACCTCTGTTTATATGTCAAAGCATGTATTTTTCACCAAGAATGTCCATATATATTCCAAAAACAGATACTAATAAGATCTGGGCCTGGTTAATATGTGGACTTTAGGGGTTTTTACAATGTGGTCACGTGTTGATTGGTCAGTTTGTATGTCTCAGTATTTGAGCTTTGGTTATATGGTCAAGTAAAAGACAACATATGTTGTAAATTTTGCCCTGGCTTTTTTTCTTGCTCTGCTTCTCTCCTGCGATCAGCCTCTCTTTGAGGTCTACTCTCTTTGTCTCCCTCTCTCAGGTAACTTTATTTGACATTAAACAGGGTACAAATAATATCATATGTTTTTATCATTTCATGTTTTATCATTTTATAAAGTTATTTTATAACTAATTCAGTTGTAACCATAGAGAATTACTGTCATTAAATCATTTCATTTTTAGGTATTCTGTGAATTAATTGTATTTATTTAATTTTATATTAAAAAAAAAAATTAGAACATGCATATGTACACAAATTGGGATCATACAATTACAAAAAAAAAAAAAAAAAAAAAAAAAAAAACTCCACAAACAACAATACAAAAACAACAACAATACAGTCAGGTTGTGGCAGGTGTGTGTGTGTGTGTGTGTTGTTATGCCCCCTTGTTTGAGTCGCAACTGTCACGATGAGCTTACAAAATACAAGAGATATCCAAGTGCAGCAATAGAAGTTTTAATAATAAATAAGGGGACAGGCCAGGTTCAAAAATCGAACAGAGACAAAAGTACAACCCAATAAACAAAAGTGTATCAAACAAAGTTAGAACAGGAATTCAAAAATATGATTATAACATGAAACAAAGTGAACAAACAAACAAACCAAAACGATGAGTCAGTGAGAAGACTAGGTACAGATAAGAGTCGGACAAAACAAACCAGAATCAGGTGAACAGGGTCCACGAGCAAACAGCAAAAATCCAAAGGCAAACTAAACTTCTTCTTCTTCTTCCTGGTGTTTATTGGCGGTTCGCATTCTTATCAGAGCATTACCGCCACCTACTGTGGGTTATGGATCAAAGACTCTTATTTTTATTTATTTATTATTACTTTTTTTTTTTTTTTTTTAACCTCTTGACTCTTTAAAACCCGAGCCTTCGATGTTGCTGCGTGTTCAGCTCCTCCATCTACAGCTCAGGTCCTTCACAGCCGAGACATAGAAAACATAGTAGAAGAGAGGAGAAAGCTTAATATTGTTATAAATAAAATAATAATTAAGTTAATTAAATAAATATATTTAGACATTCTATATCCTATGTATTAACTGAGTTCTTTTTAAGAATTGAATCAACCATTTCTTTCCTTCCTGATATAAAAACTCTGTGTTATTTGTTCATCATTTATCTGTAGGTCATTAATTAACATATTTCTTTCCTCTGTGTATTTATTGCAACTAATGATTACATGTTCTACTGTCTCTCTTTCTCCGCATCCATCACACAACCCTGTTGGATGTTTTCCTATCATGTGTAATGTAGCGTTCAGCCCTGTATGTCCTATCCTTATTCTTGAAAGAATACAATCCTCCTTCCTGCTCCCCCATGATTTCAAAATCTGTCCTACCTTTGGTTGTATTGCATATAAATGTCTGCCTTTTTGTTCATCGTCCCAACTTATTTGCCACTTTTTGTGTATTCCCTTTTTAATTACTGATTTAAGTTCAGCCCTACTATACCTGATTTTCATTTCTATCCTCTCTTTTGCCATTACTGTTTTTGCTAATCTATCTGCTGCTTCATTGCCCTCAACTCCTGAATGTGCTGGTACCCATACAAACTCAACTATTTTGTTTTTCTGTTCTAAATTTTGTAATAATTGAAGAATTTCTATTATAATGTCCTGTCTAGTTAGGCAAACTAAACACAACATAAGGCTTATAAAGACAACAATAATTAGACAATGACAGACAGCTGGAAACAATTAGTGATCACGTGAACTACAAAAGCAAGGAACAAACCAAAACATAACTAGTGTCCAGAAAACCACAAGATGGCAGTACAGCAGACATGACAGCAACATAAAAGAGCTCAGACAGCAAAATAATATATATGCAACTTATTTATTATACATAACACTAAATAGAACAACAAATCAAGGAACAACAAACGTCTAGGGAATAAAAAAGAAAATAACTTACTTTAACTACACATATAAACAATGCCAAACAAAACCATAAGGTTGTCGAAATAAAGAGGTCTTGACACGAGGACGGCCAGTAGCCACACCGTCCTCCAGAAGCTAGCACACACTCGCATTTATATGCTTTGAACCAACTGGGGCCTGTTTCAGAAAGGAGGTTAAGTGGAAACTCAGAGTATTTTAACCCTGAAACAAGAGAAACTCTGGGTTTTCTGTTTTAAACTGGCAGGTTTGTAAAACTCGAGAAAGCAGGGTAAGTCAAGCCTGTTTCTGAAAGAGAGGTAACTTATCCTCCCACATTCCAAAACAGGGGCGGACTGGGACTAAAAATCAGCCCTGTCACTGCAACCACACCAGCCCACATTACCACACCGACACAGCCCCACCCAAGGACATGCACATTCACTACTTATATTGGTGTACAGATGGTAAAATTATATGAGCAGTACCTATTTAAGAGATATTTAAACATTTAATGTGTATGACTGGAACAAAAACAACCCATTTATATATGCAATCATTTTATTTAATTTCTTTTCGGCTTAGTCCCTTTATTAACCTGGGAATCGCCAACTTATCCAGCATATGTTTTACACAGTGGATGCCCTCAAAGCTGCAACCCATTACTGGGTTACCCAATTCCCAATTGGCCTACCCAATTCGCCTACAGCATGTGTTTGGACTTGAAGGAAAACAGAAGGAAACCCACGTGAACATGCAAACTCCACACAGAAACACCAACTGACCCAGATGGGGCTCAAACCAGCGACTTTCTTGCTGTGAGGTGACAGCACTACCTACTGCGCCACTGCACTGCCCCCTTTCGAGACTAGTTCAGTAAATTTTATGTATTTGGCAATGTCTGACTTGACTGCCTTCCCCTTTTTATGGTCCATCGCTGACAATTAGCTTGTGTTGGACTTACTGTTTGTTTGACATTCTTGCCAGATTTTGATTACGTCTGCGTAACCTCAGATTGGGTCGGCCCATCTTGAAACCAGGCGGTTGTTGCTGATTGGGCCAATGCTTAACATTTATTATTATTCTTACTATTATCACCATCATCATCAAAATATTCACATCTCGCACGAGATAAAAGCTGCCTACATTTAAAAAACCATACATATGAAAAAATAAATAAAATAAAATTGGTGACCGGCCCACATTTAAAAAATGGTCCGGCCCTTCTGGCATTTGCCAGAACTGCCAGATGGCCAGTCCGTTCCAAAAACATGCACCATGAATTGATTAATCTAAATTTAGCACTACAGTCAAACTCTCATCCAGGAGCATATCTCTCAAAATAATGGAAACCTCACTGACTGCTTCACTTCTACTTTAACTAAATGAAGTATCAGTTTATAGATATGGGTTGAATAATTTTGATTTTTAAAACTGTATTTGTTTGCAACTGACAATATAACAATACTCATTTTCCAATGTAAATCTTAAGGAATATAATAATATATTTATACCATATAAGCAACAATAACCAGCAAGCAATCAATTCTGTCAACATAATACAACAAAAAACATTATTCAACGTAGGCTACAAATGATGTGTTGAATTAAAAGGTCCTGAAGACGACAAAGCTAAAATAAATAAATCTTAAATGTGACAAAACCTACAATTCAGCAGTCTGAAGCAAAGAATGTAGCAATCTGTAATAATTCACTATATATTAGAGCAATTCCAGCATTATGGATGTCACATGTGCAGTAAAAACTCAAAACCTACCTGTAAATTCACATAGAAAGTCTCATTGTATTGAAACTTTTGTTTATATTTTCCAGAACAACTGACCACAGAGTTAAGGGATCAGAAAAATATCAATCTGTAAACATGTTTTGTACTTTAAATGAGGAAAATAATGCGTTATGGATGTGACAAAAACAGTCTGCAGGTTTACAGTATACAACATACTTTGAAGAAATGAAGTGAATTAAACTGCACAAACTAAAAGAAACAATAGTAATCAAAATGATATGAGTCGGTTCTCTATTAAAGGGCCATGAAACCCCCTCGTTTCAGCAGGGTGTTTTTACACCTCTACTTTGGAAAAAGTCAGAAAAGTGGGCGTGTCCAGCTTTGTTTAGGGGGGAGTGTCGGAGGAAGAAAAGCGGCTTGGTGTGGGAGTGTCTATTTGGCCGCGCTGAGTTTCAGAGTCAAAATACACACACACAGGGGACAAAGTGACTGTGTTTACATGGATATCTGTGGTCGAATTATTTGCCAAATTATTAAATGGTGGACTTTAACTGCAGTTTGGCTCTTTCATTCATGAGATATTTGATTCGAGGAACTGCTGTAAACGTGTATTTTTCATGCAATGTTTGATACCGCACGGCGAATGAGAGAAAAAAAAACCTCAGCATTACCCGGAAACTTAGATGCACACGGCAGGTAGCGTCAGAAAGCCGCGTGTGTTATTCCGGTCACAAAATGCGGTGAAAATCCAACACAAGGTTAAAGTTTGGTTGTAGTGCTAACATGTTTACACTCGGCGCAATAGTTTGTTCCATACGAACAAACTGAATAAACAAAGAGCACTGGTCGCTCACCAAATCTGTAGAGACAGGACAATCACCAGCAACTAGAGCCACGTCTTTATTAAGAGGAGACTACAAGCGATTCCGGATCTCAGCGTTTGCAGATGAGAACAGCTCTCAGGTAAACAATAATCCTCCTTAGACACGCAAGTTATTGTTGTCGCGCACACTGTTAATCCACACGTGACTCCAGCTGCGCTCTCACAGAGAGAAAATGAAAACAAAACTTAACTGCAGCAAACTATAAAAGCAACACTTCACGCTTGTTTTGCCAACACAACGTGGCGTCTCTGTCGTCTAAACACTGTGACAGTAATGAATATTAATGAAGTTGCACAATAGAGTGCGCTGATTGGTTTGAACCAAACTTTACTCATGCATTAATGCAGCACACTGTAAGACGTAATAAGACACACTCTGGCACAGACGTCTAGTCTACATGCTGGAATACACGCTATTATCTCATGGCCGTGATGCAGCTTCAAAAATTAGTTTTAAACCGGAAGTACGAATCTGCTTGAAATAACGCAAAAACAACCAATTTACACTTTTTAGTGAACTATAGGTGTCCTAATAGTGTTTTTAGCAGTGTGGGACACATATACGACTGTCAACAGCTCAAAAAATGTGTTTTGGTGTTTCGTGACCCTTTGAACAAAAATGATTGATTTTATTTCATATTTTCCCATTTATGAGGAAAAAGTGTTGTTATGGATGTGACTGATGTAAAATTCCCACTTGTGTAACTTTAGTAAATCAAACAGAATAGTTTAAAAAAATTGACAGATGCATTTTTGAGTATTTCTTAAGTACTGTAAAATACTTGTTTACACAAAAAAACCCAGAAACTATTTCAGTACTTATTTTTTTTCATGGCAAGGTTGACATTTGCACGGAATTGCTCATTAACTTAAGTTTCAATCACAAAATATAAACCAGAAATTGACAACCCCACAATATAAACCAACTGACTATACAGTAAAGTGATAGTTCACCCCAAAATAAAAAATTCTGTCACCTTTTACATACCCTTTACTTGTTCCAAGCATGTTGAACACAAATAATATTTTTAAAAAGCTAAAACCAGCAATTATTCCATAGTATTTGTTTTTCCTGCCAATAGACGTGTATAACAACAGTCATGTTTTCAGCTCTCTTCAAAGTAATGTATTTTGTGTTTAATAAAAAGTAAACAAATCCATCAAGGTTTGGAAGCACTTGAGGATGAGTAAATGGGCCTTATGAGTAAAACTTAATTTTAGGGTGAACTATCTCCTTAAAACTGCAATCTAATTATTGTGCTCTGGTCAAAAGAAACGTTTTTCTTACTATGAAAGCTGCTGATGGCTGAACACAAGTTCTCCATGGACACCTGCCTTTGACCTGCCTTCATTTCTTGGTCCGCACCACATGAATCCGGTTGTTGCTGGATGAGATATGTTGCAGTCGGAAGTTAGCGATAATTATTAACATGGCTTATTAAATTTCCTATTAAGTGTACTTTACTAACATCGACCTCTGACTGCCACACCCTAAACCGAACATTCACAGTAAATCTGTGGTCTGCTGCACATGTCATTCACATTAGTTCTTTTTTAGGAATGTTTAGAATGTTCACGTAGCAAAAGGGATTCTGCGTCATTTAATTTCTTAAAGGTAGTCCTAACACTCGGCGGCCATTTTAACACAGGTAGCATTCGGTCTGAATGGGGAAATATCAAAATTCTCCACAACTGCATGCCAAGCTTACGATTGATTTTCTTTTTAGGAATACCTAATAAAATTAAAACAACAAGTGTATGTTTTGTTTCATTTTTAAACATCCAAAAATCACACAAAATCTGCAGAAACTTACATCTGATCCCTATGCCCGGAGTATCGTCGATCTATAGCGATAAATGTTTGGCTATTGTACTAGAAGGCGGGATTTATTCAACAAAACGATCGATGATTGGCTCCTGAAGTAGTAAATAGGGCTTTGTTCACCATATTAACGGATAAATTTTTCCCCCCCCATTCAGAAAGATAGTGATACATCTTGTACAGCATGTGATTTTTAGCAAAACACCTTCAGTAAAATATAAATTTAAAAAAAGTTAATAAGATTTACATGTTGAATGATCTACAGTAACTGTACAACAATCTTGTCAGAATTAGGGGGAGCCGGAGAGCCGATAGAAGAGCAGAGTGTAACGAAAGGGGTGACACAGAGGGATCCATATGCAGTAAATTTATTAAACAGTTTAATAAAACACAAGCACACAGATGTAATGCGTGTGCACTGCAAAAATTATTTTCTTACTTAGATCTTTTGTCCTGTTTTTAGTCCAAATATCTAAAAATTCCTAAATCAAGAAGAATTTTCTAAACAAGCAAAACATATTGTCTTGTTTTGAGAAATATTATGCCAATATTAAGTCAGTTTTTCCTTAGATCAAGCAAAATAATCTGCCAATGGGGTAAGCAAAATAATCTTAGGTCAAAAGAAAAAACAAGATTAATTTGCTCACCCCATTGGCAGATTATTTTGCTTGTTTTAAGGAAAAAATGACTTAATATTGGCATATTATTTCTCAAAACAAGGCAATATATTTTGCTTTTCTAAAAAATGCTTCTTGATATGAGAAATTTTAGATATTTAGACTAGAAACAAGACAAAAAATCTAAGCAAGAAAAGCATTTTTTGCAGTGTGCAAACTCACATCAAACACAATAGTGTTACGTTGAAGGAGTAACGGCAGGTAATCACAGTATGAATGTTCAGGCATGGAGGCAGGCGGCGAATATCAAGGTCTGTATCCAGGCTAGAGTTCAAGGCAGGCAGCTAGGATCAGAGTCGGTAATCAGGCTGAGGTACAAGGCAGGCAGCTGGCAGGACGAGGTCAGAGAACAAGACAAAGTAAGCACCGTGAAAGCAGGCAATGTAGAGAACAGCTCAATAGTGTTAACCAGGGCAGCACAAGACTTCGCAATGATTGAGTGCATGTGAGCTGCTTATAAGCGTGAGCGTGGGTGATTATCTGGATGCGCTTCAGGTGTGTAGGCTATCAGTGTAAATGGATGACGTAATGGTTTGAAGTCCGGGGATGGTGACCTCTGCTGGCCAGCGAGGGGAATGACTGGGACCGAGAGGTGACGCAGAGGAAACGCTGAACAGTAACGGTCTTTCCCATAGATTAATTTTTACTAAAAATTCATTTTTAGTGTACTGCAGACTGCCACAAGCTACAGAATAATACATCAATCAGAATACTGTGGAAATAAAACAGTGAGAAACAAAAGGTGCTTGTTGTTGGCCAAACTAAACCAGGATTTCCAGGACAAGAATCTTGACAACATTCATGCTTGTTCGTATCTTTCCTCGATAAGCTGGTAAGTTATATACTTTCATTTTATGAATCACAAAAACAACAGTTTTAGCAAAAATAAATAATGTTATGAATGACAACGGGTGAGTAAATCAGCATAATTTTCATTTGTGTGTGCACTGGCACAAAAGATAGTTCAGTATCCTTTGTGCCAGTATCCTTCCCCCATTCAGTAAGGGAAAAAATACTTTGGAATGATGATGGTTTTCAGTTTTCTTCAAATTATGTTATGTTCAAGAGAAGAGAGAAACTCATAATTTTAACTAACTTTTCGTACATTAAGTACAAAATGAGTCGCCAAAAATAGAGCATGTTAAGTCCATTATGATGGACTTAAAAAACATAAAGTCCACATTTTTAGTGGACTTAAAAATGTATTTTAGTGCATTGTTTTATTACCTGGGAATATATTATTGTAAAAATTGTAATAATCCATAAGTGTATTTAACTTGTAAAGCTAAAAGTGCATAAAAAGATGTTTTTAACTGTAATTAAAGTGGTAATATACTCTCTCTTTCTCTCTCTCTCTCTCTCTCTCTCTCTCTCTCTCTCTCTCTCTCTCTCTCTCTCTCTCTATATATATATATATATATATATATATATATATATATATATATATATATATATATATATATATATATATGCCCTTCCAGTCGCAACCCATCTCTGGGAAACATCTACACACACTCATTCACACTCATACACTACGGACAATTTTGCCTACCCAATTCACCTGTACCGCATGTCTTTGGACAGTGGGGGAAACCGGAGCACCCGGAGGAAACCCACGCAAACACAGGGAGAACATGCAAACTCCATACAGGAACGCCAACTGACCCAGCAGAGGCTTGAACCAGCAACTTTCTTACTGTGAGGCGACAGCACTACCTACTGCGCCACTGCGTCACGTATACAATTGAAGTCAGAATTATGAGCCCTCCTGAATTATTAGCCCCCCTGTTTTTTCCCCAATTTCTGTTTTTTCAACACATTTCTAAGCATATTAGTGCTAATAACTTATTTCTAATAACCAATTTATTTTACCTTTGCCTTGATGACAGTAAATAATAGTTTACAAGAAATTTTTTTACAAGACACTTCTATACAGCTTAAAGTGACATTTAAAGGCTTAACTTGGTTCTGTAGACTATCGTAAAAAAACATTTGCTTAAAGGGGCTAGTAATTTTGACCTTAAAATGGTTCATGAAAAAATGTAGCGCTTATGACACATGAGCATTGTTGAACCATGTTGAAAATTTGACAAAACAAACAATGTTCTTGATGGACAGTGAAATGAAATTGCATGATATCAACCAATGCATTGGACTAGGCATGGGCCGGTATAAGATTCTGATGGAATGATAACCTTGGATAAATAAATATCACGGTTTCACAGTATTACGGTATTGTAAATACTGCTCTAAAATATGTCTTCTTTTTAAATGTCTGGGTAAAAAACTAAAACTTTTTTCCCCTTTGAAAACAATATATTTTATTTTTTTGAAATATTTAAAATATTTTGGAGCAGTAAACATTCATTTATTCATTTATTTTCTTTTCGGCTTAATCCCTTTATTAATCCGGGGTCGACACACCAAAATGAACTGCCAACTTATCCAGCATGTTTTTTACACAGCGTATGCCCTTCCAGCCGCAACCCATCTCTGGGAAAGCAGTAAACATGTCAGGCTAAATAATTCAAATAAATCGTTGACTTCTGCTGTCTTCGTTTGTTTCAAAAACACAGATTTATTTACAACTTAAAATGATATTCTTGGAGATCTTTTCTGCTGGAGATCCTGTTGTCAAAAAACAAACAAAAAAAGGAAAATAATGTAAATATTAAATCTTACACATACCTTAAGAATGGTATCACAGAAAATTGTGTTAGTTTTAAAACCTTGACTTTTCCAAACCGCGGTATACTTTGAAAACGGTTATCGACCCATGCCTAAAATTGACTATGCCCTTTCGAACATGTCCCAAGACGACCCATGTCCAGTGAAAACCTGACATCTGTCAGCCTTGTTTAAAATGAAGCAAGTATTTAAAAAATGAAAAATGTTTTGTCGCCTCTGTGATCCGATCTGGCAAAATTAGTCAGAAGTTGCATCATTCAATTATAAAATACAGGCCGAAAATGTGAAAAACAAACAACGAAATTTTTTTTTTCTTTTTGTAGCTAATTTCACAGAACAGAAAATATTCTCACAAGGTTTCGTAGTCCAGATCATTGTGTAAAGGTATTTAAATGACTATTAAAGTTGACTTGGTGTTAAACATTGCATAAAACCCAATCAAAAAGCTTAAAAAATGTACACAAACAGTAAAATAAAATTTTTTTTTAGCTTTAGTCTGGTTTAATAGCATTTGTATATACAGTTAAAGTCTAAATTATTAGCTCCCTTCAATTTTTTTTCTACTTTTTTAAATGTTTCCAAATAAGGTTTAACAGAGCAAGGACATTTTCACAGTATGTCTGATAATATTTTTTCTTCTGGAGAAAGGCTTATTGTTTTATTTCGGCTAGAATAAAATTAGTTTTTATTTTTTTAACACCATTTTAGGGACAAAATTATTAGCTTCTTTAAGCTATTTTTTTTTCTTGATAATCTACAGAACAAACCATCGTTACAATAACTTGCCTATATTGCCCTAACCTGCCTACACTATTAACCCTTACTGTAGATTATGCAGTAAATAACTGTAAAATAGTCAGTGTTTAGCTGTAATGAAAAGAAACAGTATTTTACAGTAAAAGGAGCAGGATTTGTATGAAATTCTGTAGTGCAAAGAATAAATTACAGTAATTTACTCTATGTACCATTACAGATATTTACTGTGATAATAAATGGTAAATTACTGTTCAACCATTACTGCCCCATCTATTCTGATGCTTTAAGTTGCTATTTTATATTTATTTTATTTCTGTGTTTTCTTTGGTTCCTTTTATGTTTTTAACATTGAGTATCAGGAGTCAACCAATGCCACAGAGCTTATTAAAAGGTAAGTGTAAGATATGGACGAAATGCATTTAAAGGCAAAAATATTCACACAGAGCAAAGAAATTGTCACAATAATTTTTACAACTTTGTTTACTTTTTCTATAATTAATCTAATTTAATTGCCTAGTTTGACCTATAGTTAAGATTTTAAATTGCACTTTCAACTGAATATTAGTATTTTGCTAAATAACTAGTAAAAATGTGTTATTAAAAAAATATATATATCTTAAACAACACGCACATACATTTTTGCAGAGACTCAATGAATTTGTCTGGAAAACTGGCAAGTAAAAGTGCCATTAACAGTATAAAGGCTTTCCTAAATAAATGTATAAATCATGATATTTGTTGTGTTTTTTATTATTTTTACTACAGATTTGGAACGACATGAGAATCAGATTATTTATTTATTTATTTTTTTCTATGGATGAAGTTTATATCATAGTATATTTTTATTGTTTTTATTAAACGATATGTGCATAACTGTGATAAATGTAGGCAGTTGCTTTGAAATATGCTATGTACCAGGGGTGTCAAACTCCTGGAAGGCCACAGCCTATAGAATTTAGTTCCTGCCCTGCTTCAACACACTACCTTTAGATTTAGTTTGATCAGGTGTGTTTAATTAGTATAACTGCACTGTTACTCTGTAGATTGTGCAGTAAATAACTGCAAAAAAACAATGATTTAGGCATCACCACACACTGCCACAGGCTGTCCGTCTTATTCTAAACACAAAGGTGTTAGAAAGAGTTTTCAGAAAATGCTGGCCCTTTAAGAGAGCCAGGTGTTTGATTTGTTTACTGCTGAGTGTGCTCTATTCTCTGTCCATCAATTCAGATGTTGAGTCTGATGTTTTAGGCTTTAAATAAGAATCTTAAATGAGTAAGTAAAATGTGTTCAAATGTTTTTGAGGGTTTATAAAATAAGGCTGTGTTTTAAGTTATATTGTTGTTATCTTGAACTGTGTACTTGAAAGCTACATTGATAGCTAGTTAGCCTCTCCTCATATAACTTCTTACATTACTTTTGTTTAAGTATATGTATTTATTGGATATTGCATACTGCCATAATGTACAGATGCTAACAGTTGTATGTATCTTTCTGGCAACTAAGCCAAAATTAAATTCCATCATCTCAGTAAGGTAACATATGCACATCATCACAGGCAATAACAAAAACATGATACACATAGCCATACACACATAAAAGCTCCCCTGTCCGGTCCCAGGTTGTGAGTTTGTTGCTAAATATTTTTCAGAGCTGTGTTTCCATCTATGAATTTATATTTGAAACAATAAAAAAGTTTGTTGTCATGAGATAATTATAACAATAAAAGATTCAATCCTTTGGTTTTTCGGTGTTGCCAACTTCATTTTTGTTTTCTATAATTATTTAAAACTTTTTGAGATTTGACAGAGCTTTTAATTATTTAAAACTTTAAAATTTAAAATAATTATTTTGTTTTTTGCTGTTCAGTTTTTTTTTGCATGGTCAGCATTGAGGAGAGAGTAACACATTTCACTGCAGCACTTTGGGTGTGTGTTTGTGTGTTTATTGGATATGGGATTGTGATAAATGTTAGCAGTTGCTTTAAAAGTATGCTATATACCAGGCGTGCTTAATCCTGTTCCTGGAGATCTACCTTCCTGCAGATTTCAGTTGCTATCCATATCAAACACACCTAAACCAATTAATTAGGACTTGAACACCACGTGATAATTACAGGCAGGTGTGTTTGATATGGGTAGCAACTGAAATCTGCAGGAACGTAGATCTCCAGGAACAGGATTAAGCACCCCTGCTATATACCATGGGGGTCAAACTCCAAGTTCCTGGAGAACTGCAGGGCAGCAGAGTTTAGTTCCCACCCTTCTTCAACATTACCTGTAGATTTCTAACATGCCTTAATTAGTTTTATCAGGTGTGTTTAATTAGAGTTACAGCTTAAAGTCCCAGTCACACTGCACTTTTCTCCCTTTAGACTTCCATTCATACGCATGTGAATGCTGCAGACCTGGAATGCATGCTCATGCGACAAATTTTACAGTTTGCAGCATTGGAAAGTTCAAGCTTGGAGAACTCTGAACTGCATCATGTGATTGCTTGAGACTAATCAAAGATCAAACCATGACATCTCTGAACAAAAAATATGGACCGGTTGTTTGCTTTTTCAATCTCTAAATATTTTGTTTAATCCCACTCCTTTTCGCAGAGCCATATGACAGAATTTTGCATGCTTAAACGTTAGTTTGACTGCAGCCTTGCTGTGCAGACCTGGGGCTCTCAGTAAAATGTAAGATGATATATCTGCTGATTTCTTAATTTTGTTATACATTTTCTGTTTTATATTTGTTTGCTGCCAAAACAATAAAATAAATTTGTCAATTTACAACCTAATTAATTTAAAGAATTCATAACTGATAAGAATACTAATTAATTTTAGTAATACCTTGACATACTACTGTGTATGCAGTATAATGCTGTGAGTTGTAACACTACAGTACAGTAATTAACTGTACACAGTTTCCAGTTAGTTACCACTACTGCTCTATTACAGTGATTAACTGGCAACACTGTTGCCAGCTACTCACTGCAATGGTTCAGTTACAGTAAACAACTGGCAACACTGTTGCCAGCCACTCACTGTAATGGTTCAGTTTCAGTAATTAACTGGCAACACTGTTGCCAGTTACTTACTGTAACCAAACTTTTACAGTGAGTAGCTGGCAACAGTGTTGCCAGTGTTCTTCTGTAAAAAAGCCAGGTAAGGTCTAACAGTGTAGTTAACCTAATTAACCTAGTTAAGCTGTATAGAAGTGTCTTGAAAAATATCTGTAAATATTAATGATTGTCATCATGGCAAAGATAAAATAAATCCATGATTAGAAATTAGTTATTAAAAGTATTATGTTTAGAAATGTGCGGCCTGATAATTCAGGGAGGCTAATAAATCTGACTTCAACTGTATATACAAATGTGCAAATTAAGTTGTAAAACAAATAGTTTATGCCTCTAAATCCAATTGATTTTGAAGGATATCATCAAAAAAAAAAACAGGCATAAGACTAATTATCATGTTCATCTAAGGTTTTCAATTGGAAAAATAGAGCAGACAACCATAATTCAAACGGACATATCTTCAAAATGGCTATGGTTTTCAGTTTTCTTCAAAATATTTTATTTTGTGTTCTGTTTAACAGTAGAGAAACCAAAAACGGTTTGCTGTCACTCGAGATAAATAGGGGAGTAAATACTCATTTTTTTGTGTGATTTAACTCTTTTACGGTCACCGTCAGGCGCGTTTTGACTTTCACCACAAGATGTCAGCATTTATTTCCAAAACATCAATAATTCACAGCCTAACAGAAAGTGTTCACACACATACAGTACACGCTTTCTAAAATCATGGACGAGATATTACGAATTCTACTGGGCTGAAGGTTAGCCAATGAATATTTCAAATCTCACGAAGACACCCTCATGAATATTACTCAGCGCTACACTGCTTGCTAGCATTCCAACGGCGAACGCTTGTCTTATGAATATTAATAGACAAGCCCTCTCCATAGTAGACTCATAAATTCACGACAAGGGATCGTTTGCGCCAACGGGGGCAGGTGGGATATTTATCATCATGCTGGAAACCCAGACTTTGCGTCCTCCTAGCACACCTCAGACGGCTTCTGAAGCTCCTGCTTTCCTATGAAACAAAGCCTGGGATTATATTTAGCCTAAATGATGCTGAATCCTCTGCGGAGGAAAACCTCTGTATTTGCCTTTGGAGATTGTGGGGACCGCCGTCATCTTTCATTGAGAAAACCTTCAGAAATCAGTGCAGTCACTTCAGCATGTTTTGAGCAAATAAAGGTTCGGACGACATTTCCATATTATAACAATGCTGGAGAAGTGTAAATACAATCTGGTTGATGACTCAATGGATCAGAGGATTCCTGCTGATAATGAAGGGCAGTTCCAGCATGGGCTCACATTCGAGGTGAAGGTAAACAGAAACATAAATTCTTCTGTTCATTAAACGTTCAAGCTTTACATTTGAGCTAACATGTAATTACCTTATGAGTACTGAGTGTGCAACTACTGAATTAATATGTAATTATCATGTGGAAGGGATTGTTATAACACATTGGCATATGGCAATTCATATATTAATATGTATTATCTGTAATATAAGGTCTATCATTTAGTGACAACTAGTTGAACCTGTTGCACTGGCATGGATGCAATTTATTGGATATTATTATTTATTTATGTATTTTTGACACAGTTTATTATATGTTATTTTTTCAACCTTTTCCGTCACAGTTCATTGGGAGCCTGGATATTGTGCGACCCAAAAGCAGGATTGAAATATTGGCTGCCATGAGACGTATACGGGTAAGGGTTTATAATTTTGACAAATGGAATGGATGCAGACAGAAGATCTGAATGACGTGTCAATAGCAAATGACTTATATACAAGTTTTACAAATACTAAATTGGTAATTACTGGTCAATTTACGAACATTTTAAACATGCGTTGTGATGATATTAATTAATAAATTTTACAACCACCTGGCCATGTATATTATTATCGGTATTGCTTTTACTATGACCCTAGACGTGGATAAATATTGCTAGTAAAAATAATATTTATTATTATCATTCAATCATTCATTCATTTTCTTTTCGACTTAGTCCCTTTATTAATGAGGGGTCGCAACAGCGGAATGAAGCGCCAACTTATCCACCAAATGTTTTACGCAGCGGATGCCCTTCCAGCTGCAACCCATGACTGGGAAACACCCATACACGCTTATTCACACACATACACTGTGGACAATTTAGCTTACCCCATTCACCTACCTGTATAGCACATTTCTTTGGACTTGTGGGAGAAACCGGAGCACCTGGAGGAAACCCATGCGAACACGGGGGAGAACATGCAAACTCCACACCGAAATCCCAACTGACCCAGTTAAGGCTCGAACCAGTGACCTTTTTGCTGCGAGGCGATCGTGCTACCCACTGTGCCACCGTGACGCCCTATTATTATTATATTTTATCATTATTATTATTGAGCTTTAACCAAGCAAACCGTTCCCATGCTTAATGTCACAAATGTATTTTGATTGGTGACCTAGAAGTTTGCAGCCTCAAAAGTTTATTTATTTATTTGTTTTTACATTATAGCACTTCTTTGCCGCCAGCTAGCTCTCTGCAACTCTCACATGGTCGCCCACTGAAGCTAAGCAGGGCTGCGCCCGGTCAGTACCTGAATGGGAGACCACATGGGAAAGCTAGGTTGCTGCTGGATGTGGTGTTAGTGATGTGGCCCCAGCAGGGGGCGCCCAACTTGCGGTCTGTGTGGGTCCTAATGCCCCAGTATAGTGACGGGGACGCTATACTGCTCTGTGAGCGCCGTCTTTTGGATGAGACGTTAAACTGAGGTCCAGACTCTCTGTGGTCGTTAAAAATCCCAGAATGTTCTTCGAAAAAGAGTCGGGGTTTAACCCCGGTATCCTGCCAAATCTGCCCACTGTTCTCTGTCCATCATGGCCTCCTAACCATCCCCATATTCCAATTGGCTTCATCACTGTCTCCTCTCCACCAATCAGCTGGTGTGTGGTGTGCGGTCTGGCGCAAAATGGCTGCCGTCGCATCATCCAGGTGGATGCTGCACACTGGTGGTGGATAAGGAGATCCCCCCCCCACCCCCCACATTGTGTGTAAAGCTCTTTGAGTGCCCAGAAAAGCGTTATATAAATGTAAGGAATTATTATTATTATTATTATTATTATTACCATGTAGCCATCTCAGATGGTTTTTCAAAACTTTGGACTCTGAAATGATGAAAAATGTTCATCAATTTTGTTAGTTTAAGGTGCATCAATTCATGTGGTGTGAGTTGTTTACTGTAATAGTATGTAAGCAGAGTAAACAGTGTTCATGTTTCCTCTGCTCAGAGCTTTAGTGCAGCTGTATTTATGGCTCTGAGATTGCTCCAGTGTGCTGGCATCAGCAGCACAGTGTAGTTTAATCAACCTTTCTCCATGAAAGAGAATATTTCCGTGCAATGTTTAGACATGTTTGCGCAAGAATTCTCATTAGGGAACATAAAGTGAGTAGTTTTTTTGCTTCAGTTTTTATTTTTTTATCAGATATCAGCATCTATTTGATGTATTTTGAGGAGAACTGAGAGTAACTGGAGCTTGACTTGCTAGTGGTCCATATTATCCAAAGCTTCATATGAAAGGGACTTCTTTAAACCCATCCATACTTTAGTATGCTAAGTGCATTCCCTTTATGCCCACCCCAGTGAATATCCTGTTTATTTCCTAGGCTTTAATTACCCATGCAGTCTGCATCGAACAGAGCTAGGACATTTTCCTGATTGCTCCCAGAAGTAATATCATCTTTATTGGTGGATGATATTTTTGAATCTCATCAGTGCAATATGCTAAAATCGCCCATAATGTAGTCTTCAGATATGTTATTCAGACGAAAATGCTGTCAAAATGATTTTTTGTAGCCAGTCTAAGAAATGTTAGTTTGTTAAGCATCAAATGCACCTACACACACAATGCCATGATTGTCCATACCTCTTGTTTTGGTTGTCAAGTACTCCTTCATGCTTATACACTGATCGCGACTATGCTTATGCATTATTTTCAGAGAATCACCTTTTTGATTTACAAAGCGATGATAAGTGTTGTGCTAGTTACTGAAAAATAGTACCTTAGAGTTACTATTACTTCAATCAAAAAGTAACTGAATTACTTTGATTACTCACACAAACAAGTAATCCGTTACTGTTAAATGTAATTTTTGAGTTGCTTTTCCAAAGAACATTTTTAACCCTTGAACTGCCGCTCTACCAAACAATTGACCATAGTTTACTGTTTTACATAATGACGTTTAAAGTCATTTAAAGAATGGCTGTTTTAAATAATGGCTTACACACATATCATTGTTGGTTTACAAAAAAAAATATGATCAAACAAACATTCTGTTGCACTACTACACTTGATTTTGATTTTATTATAAAAAATAAAACCCAACAAAACATATTAAATGAGAGTCTGAAATATTTGTTGGCATACTTCAAAAGAAAAAGGTGATTTTGTCAAGATTCTGGACGGATGAGGGGGCGAGGACTCAAATGCAACAGAAGATGGCTTATTATTAATTAAAATAAAACAAAAAGGACAACAAAAACCACCCCAAGGGGGAAAAACATAACTATGACACAAACAAACTTGGCTGGGCTGGCGAGACAAGATTGGAGCAGGAACACAGGGGGAGTATAGACGACAAACTCGGACAGGACAGCAGACATGAGGAGAATATAAGCAGAAGTAAATTAACACAATCAGATGGACATAATTAACTAATAATGGGTTTACAAGGTGGGTGGGACTAGACAATAGAGAGCAGAGCACATGACACAGAGACAACACAAGCCATGTGCTCACATAAAACAGGACAAGAACACGCAGCCAATGAGAGAACTCATTAACCAAACAATGACACAAGCACACGATAGATGAACACCTTACAGTGCGCTCACACATATGCAACGCGCATGTTTCATCTCAGCGTCAACCAAAACCGAAAGCAACTAGACGAAGACGCTGAGTATGAAACAGACAGAACAAAACACAAACACTAGTACAAGAGCGCGCACGTCCGAGGCACACAGAGCCCACGCGGCCACATTAAGCGGGAGCGCGCATGCTCTGCCAAGACAGAGATTCACACGACCAGAGTGGCAGAACCCTGACACCGTTAATGTATTTAGGTGGATTTGTGTAAACAACTGCGAGCAGATTCATGGTTTTCAAAAATGCAGCCCTCCAACGAGCCTCTTTTGGTAAATTAATTATATGTAACTGATGCTAAAGGTCGGGGATTTTAGCCTCTTTGTTAACAGTGGGTAGGGGGGTTCAATTGGTGCCGTGACCCAAACGAGAGTGAGTTTGAGGTGGAAAAGTGTAATGGAGGCCAGCTGGTAAACCACACTCCCCTGATCTCAAGAGTTGCTCTAGCAACACATGATAGAGGCGTTAGTGGTACTCAGTTACACATACAATGTTTCAGGTTTTAGTTGCATATTTAGAATTGTGAAGCATATCATGAAGTATGAATCAATAAGCAACTCACTTATATCAAACATAGTGTTGGCGGGACGGTGGCGCAGTGGGTAGCACAATCGCCTCACAGTAAGGTGTCAGTTGGCATTTCTGTGTGGAGTTTGCATGTTCTCCGCATGTTTGCTTGGGTTTCCTCCGGTTCCCTCCAGTTCAAAGACATGCGGTACAGGTGAATTGAATAAGCTAAATTGTCCGTAGCGTATGAGTGTGTATGGGTGTTTCCCAGTTATGGGTTGCAGCTGGAAGGGCATTTGCTGTGTAAGACATGTGTTGGATTAGTTGGTGGTACATACAAAATGAATGAATGAGTACATACTGTTGGTACTGTACAGCAGATGGATGTATATTGTTAAAGATTGTAACGTGCTTTTCAATAAGCCTCAGTTAACGATTGAAAAAAAAATTACTTATTTTTGCTGTGTTTGTTTTGAAAACAATCTTCAGATAATGAATCATTTATCTTTCAGTGTTTCTTTGTATTTAAATTATTTGAAAACTTGTAAATGACTTACACCGCACAAGGTGGTACAGTAAACATGATAAGGCTCATGTCATGATTCATGGATCCGTTAACTGTTTTTGTTTGTTTTTTATAGTATGAGTTTAAAATCAAGAACATCAAGAAGAAGAAAGTCAGCCTCATCGTGTCAGTGGATGGTGTCAAGGTTGTTTTACGGAAAAAGAAAAAGGTGGTGTGTTTCAAATTTTCTTTCTAGTATTGTTATAATGAAAATATATTCTGATGTTAAATATGTACAGCGTTTAAGGGATAGTTCACCCCAAAATGAACATTTTCTCATGATATACTCAGCCTTAAGTGTTTTTTTTCTGTCGAATACAAAAGAAGATATTTTGAAGAATGCTGAATCTAAATTTACAATATTTATTTTGCTATCTCACATTGTTGTTCTTAAAGTGAATAACTGATCAGTGCAAGTTAATTCCCTGAATTTTTTTCGTTTTGGTAACCTTCAATCAAAGTCTGACCATCTGCTTCTGCGTTTGGAGTGGCGGTCCTTTGGTTGTCGTGAGGGCTTCTATAGCAACTGTATATCAATAACCTCAACCACGCCCCTCTTACTGTTAGTTTGTTATGAGTGAATGATATGCAGAAGAAAGCCCCGTCAGCTTCTCAATATTTGTTTCAGTTGCAAGTACATTGTAGGGGTATTTTACAGTTTGAACCCAAATAATGACCAGTCTCTTAGATGAAGAAGAGCTGGAGTCAGAGATTCAAATAAATAAAGTTTAATGAAGATAGTTTGCAGTCCACAGCAGAAGCCAGCTTCAACACTCGCAATGATTTCTTAGTGCGTTTTGCTTACAATCAGAAAATCAACAACAATTATACCATCTGAGACCAGAAAAGGTGTGATTCCGGTAAACTGTTACGATTGGTCATGGCAAAGATAGACAATTCTAAATATGTACGTCAATGCGGGGTCATATCTGAGTCCAGAAAGGGATGGCAACAGGAGGCTTGGGTCAGGTCGCCCGTATACAATTAAGACCTGGGGCCTCATGTATCAACGCTGCGTACGCACAAAAACTTTGCGTACGCCAGGTTTCACGCTCAGAATCGCTCACGTTTGGATTTACTAACAATGAACTGAACGTGGGAATGTGCGCAGGTTCACGGCAGCTTTCTGGCAGGCGTACGCACATTTTTTGTGCGTGTCTGTTTTATTTCCATTGGCGACTCCTAGAGGCCGTTGTGTTAAATTCCTCTCTACAAAGTGTCTGAGCCTTGCAATGGCAGCTGTATGAGACCGGTTCATATAGTAGGTATGTAAGATTTCCATACCATACAGTTGACCAGCTAAACATTAAAGCACAATTTGCAGCGGTCGCCTGTTTTCCCAATGTAATCTGAGCGATTTACCGCACGCACATTGCTATAAAGAAGATGAATTTGCATGCGTGAATCAGAAACATTTCCATTCAATAAATGTGCAAATAAAATATGATGCACAAACTTATTGATGATTCCTACTTGTCTTTCTCTTGATAAATAGTGGGCAAAATCTGATATGTAGCGGGGAAAAAAATAAAGAATTCATTAAACGCTGGATTCGAGCCGAGATTATGCTCGAACATGTCAGAACGTGATCACATGCTTCTTATGAGGTGCGCCACTGAGACTGTTAAGGGTACTGCTACATTTTTCAGTTATAAACCACACTATTTCTTTTTTAAATGCACTCAGTGCGATGTTCAGACCCAACTGTGTTGACTGCATCAGCTAAACTCTCCCACTATATTTTTTTCTTTTGTTGTTAATTCCGGAAAACAAACTTGCAAATAACACCTCTTTTCTCCGGTCTACCTCCGAAAGCAGCACCTCCAATTCACATTCTGTTCAAAGTTTCTCTTTTTGCTTGATTTTGCCATTGCTTTTTCGTTGGGTTTTTCCATTAGCATAGTCATTAGCATATTCATACGGGGGAGGAGGCAGGGAGGGGTTTTGTGCTCGTGCATGTTGCGCTCAGTTTCACGTTCATTCAGATGTACAAAAGAATATGCGTGAGATTCGGCGTACGCAGTCTTTCATACATCTGAAATTTTTTCTGCGTACGCACATTTACAGCTTTGTGCGTACGCAATGTTTTAGTAAGATTTTCACGCAAGTCTTCGTACATGAGGCCCCTGGTCTCAGACCTGTAGAACTGACCCATCAGATGCATATAGACAGGCAAGAGACAATCTGTTATAAAAACCCAAGGTTGTTTCTTCGTATTCTCAGCCGCTTTATCAAACAAGTATAAAACTGGGATAAACAGCATTCACAAAGTCTATTTCGTATAAAAAGGAAATCACTTTAAAAGAATCAACCATAAATATAGCAAAATCACACTGGTGTCCTGCATAATTTAGCTCCAATTTGCTTCAGCACACCTGCCAGGAAGTTTCTAGTATACCTAGTGAGGACTTGATTAGCTGGTTTAGGTGTGTTTGTTTAGGGTTTGAGCTAAACTCTCCAGGACACCGGCCCTCCAGGACCGAGTTTAGACACCCCTGCTTTAGACAGTATTAACTCATAGAAATAACAATAGAAACAGTTGTTTCCAGTCATCAGGCTCAGCAGTTCCACTGAAAACGTCTCCATGACCTATGACCTGGTTTCGTGGCTCCTGAAAAATAAAGTTAAAATAGACAGACAAAGAGAGGAACAAGGACACTGAACATTCTTACATTAAGCAGTGTGTTAACTTATTCAATAGTCAAAATCATTTCAAAGGTAAATACTTATTCAAATAATCATATTAATAAAGTAATGAGAACAAGGATAAACGTTGACCCATGCTTGGACGGATTAGAAGGCAGAAATCCAAATCCATCAACATACTGAAATAAAAGTCTCAGCAACGTCCAGTTCATGCAGACTTTAATACTAAGGAAAAACCATAGACTGTAAAATACATGGACGTAGTATCCGTGACGTCACCCATAGGTTTCTAAAGAGCGCAAAAGAAGCAACAAGTAGGCGCGGCCAACCATCGCCATTTTGTTCGCGCATCATCACACCCACGGCGGGATACCAAACAAGGGCAAAGAGGCGGAGGGTGAGCGGAGCTACAGATGACATCCAGCATAACACTGTATGATGATAACGCTTCAGATGACTGTTCTAGAGCCTACAGCTAATCAATCTGTCAGATTCTGGAGTGCATTACAGCTCTAGATATAAATATAAATGATAAATGATCTTAAATAAAACAAACACATGTATAGAGGTGGTATATAAGTATATAACTCTACTCACATGGGAAACGGAGGCCACATGAATGGTTTGTGAGCACAATTAAGTGCACTCAGCATGCCATGCCATCTAATAATTGTAGGAAACAAGTCCAAAAGGCAGTTGACTGTGTAAAGCCACATAAAACATCACAGAAATACGATAAATGTGTCGAGTTCAGTGGCTAATCTGCAGGATTCAGCTGAGGTGACGTGACGGCGACCATTGAGACCTAACTGTCACTCAAGTGGCCACGCCCTTAATTATGCAAACTTAATATAACTTAATATAAAGGAAACAGATGAGTTTTAAAAAAATTCACCCCCCTCACAGTTGTCATGAAGGGTAATATTAGCTGTATTAACCAAAATCTTTTTTTGTACCAGGCTGTAAACACCTTTTTTTCTGCTGTAAAGTTGGCTATTCTAACAGTAGGCTCAATTGAAATTTGCTCTGTTTTGGAGCCAGGAGCGGCCAGGACTAGCGGAATTTCAGATGAATTGCAGTTTTAGTTACTTTTGTATTGGCTTCCTGAGGGAGAGCGGAAGGGTTGCTGCTTGGGAAAAACACAAATACTATAGAAGTAAATGGCTACTCTTCAAAATATCTTGTGTTGTGTTGAGAAAAGGAAAAACTTAAACATGTTTGGAGATAGTAAAGAGTGAGTAAATTACATGTTCAGGTGAACTATCATTTTAACTACCCAAAGTTTAGACAAGTACATATGAGCTCATTTCTTGACTAAAATGTATTTTTCCCTTAGAAATTCGAGTATAGCTGGGACGAAAGTCCGGTGACACTGGCCCAGGACCCTATTTTCAGGTATGATGTTACTTTAATGCATTGATTACAAAACATATTATTTTGTCCATAAGATAATAACTAGTTTTGCTCATGACTGGAGTGATGTGGCCTGTGGGGGGTACAATGACCTTTTACGAGACTCCGTGAGCTGCAATATAAAGCAGAATGTCTTCGAAATCCCCATAGCAACAGCCTGTTTCCAGTGCCACAGGTTGTTTAACACTAACATCATTAATGTTGACTTGGATCAGTCATCTTTAGTTTTACATTTGTGCTGTCAAAATTAGTGCGTTAACGCATGCGATTAATTTGAAATATTTAACGCGTTAAAAAAAATAACGCAATTGCAGGGTTTTTTTTCCTGTTGTGGAGTACAATTGTTTGTATTCAATACTTTATTACTATTATTATTTTCCATTTTCCATATCTGTAATGCCTGAATTTTGGCATTTTTTTGCAGTCCACTTACAATCCAACATGGAAATCAATTTTTTTCTTTATTGGCATTGATTTTTTTTTTTTATTCAAATGGCATTAACATGCCTGTGTTTTAATTTCTGTAATAAATATGGCTGTCAAGCCAGGATCTTGATGGTTTATTGTGGGTATGTTGTTTACATGAAGAAATCTGTGTTACAAGTTAAACAAAAATTCTAATAAACAATTATATTTTTAATTTAAATAGTTTTTGTCTTGCGTTTACATTAATTTAACATTTGAATAACTAAAATGACAAGCTTCAGTCTTTTGAATGCGATTATTCACGATTAATCGTGATTAATTAGTTAATTTGTTTTAGCGATTGACAGCACTAATTTATAGACGACATCAAAAATGCCAGTTTATACCAACTAGAGACCGTAACAGTATCAAAATATCATATTGTGATAATAGTGACCAAAATGACCATATTATCATGAGCTGAACATGTACTGTACAAAATGAAATATTACACCCTCTTTCGGTTTTGTAACTGAAATATTGACAACAGTTGTTTTAGTTGTTGTTGTTATTTTGTGACAAACAACACAAAAATTGGAGCCATGCATTATGGATTTGTTTACACATATTTAACTTTCTTTAACTGTATATAAAAAATAATTGTTTATAAACTATAAACAGTTGAAATAAGAATTATTAGCCCCCCTTAATTATTAGCCCCCCTGTTTAATATATTTTTACATTTTTTGATTTATGTTATCTTTGTCATGATGACAGTAAATAATATTTTACTAGATATTTTTCAAGGCACTTCTATACAGCTTAGAGTGACATTTAAAGGCTTAACTAGGTTAATTGGGTTAACTAGGCAGGTTAGTATAATTAAGCAAGTTATTATAGAACCATGGTTTGTTCTGTAGACTATCAAAATAAATATACAGCTTAAAGGGGCTAACATTTTTTACCTTAAAATGGGTTTTCAAGAATTAAACACTGCTTTTATTCAAGACGACATAAAACAAATAAGACTTTCTCCAGAAGAAGAAAAAATATTATCAGACATATTGTAAAAATTTCTTGATCTGTTAAACATAATTTGGGTAATGATTAAAAAAATAAAAATAAAGAGGGTTTAATAATTCTGGCTTCAAATGTATTTGTATAAACATGCATTTACTGTGCAGTCTTTAGCAATAAGCTTTTCACAATATTCTAAAAGCTCTCAAAATCATGATAATCAATCACAGTTTTCATGATAATGACAATTAAAAATGAAAATACTAGCCATCTGAAAACTGGTAATTGTGATACATTTCTTTTGTTTTATCTTTACGCTAATGTAATGAAGCATTTATTCATGCATTTTCAAAACCTAGTGAGCACATTTAATGTATTCCTGTAATGCTTCATGACATGACAAAGGGACAAGTCAGGAAAGTCATGATGGCCTTGTTGTTGCCATGGGAATACGACGTTTTAAGGTCAATAGCTGCAGCTCATTAGTCATTTTGCTTTCTTTTCAGGATATTTTACGTCTCACATGACTCACAGGACCTGAAGATATTCAGTTATATCGCAAGAGACAAGAAAAGCAATGTGTTTCGCTGCAATGTCTTCAAATCGAAGAGAAAGGTAAGAATGCAGCCAAAGATTGCCAATAGCACATCCCAATTATGCCTGGCATGGTGAGTAAATGTTAAGGTAATTTTATTTTATACTTTTGTGTTTTTACTTTTAAAATGTTTTTAAGTAAAATGAAACAAATATGGAAACTACTGTGTAGTAAATTTACTCACCGGCCACTTTATTAGGTACACCTTACTAGTACTGGGTTGGACCCACTTTTGCCTTCAGAAATGCCTTAATCCTTCATGGCATAGATTCAACAAGGTACTGGAAATGTTGCTCAGATTTTGGTCCAAATTGACATGATAGCATTACGCAGTAGCTGCAGATTTGTCTCCCGTAACACCGCATCCCAAAGGTTGGATTGAGATCTGGTGACTGTGGAGGCCATTTTGGTACAGTGAACTCATAGTCATGTTCAAGAGACCAGTCTCTGATTCGTGCTTTGACATGGTGCATTATTTTGCTGGAAGTAGCCATCAGAAGATGGGTACACTTTGGTCATAAAGGGATGGACATGATCAGCAACAATACTCAGGTTGGCTGTGGCGTTGACACAATGCTCAATTGGTACTAATGAGCCCAAAGTGTGCCAAGAAAATATCCCCCACACATTACACCACCACCACCAGCCTGAACCATTGATATGAGACTGGATGGATTCATGCTTTCATGTTGTTGATGCCAAATTCTGACCCTACCATCCAAATGTTGCAGCAGAAATGGAGGCTCATCAGACCAGCCAACGTTTTTCCGATCTTCTATTGTCCAATTTAATCGCGATTAATCGTGATTAATTAAAAAAAGTGTGATTAATTAGTACATTTTTTTCCGATTGACAGCACTAATTGATAGACAACATCAAAAATGCCAGTTTATACCAACTAGAGACCGTAACGGCATCAAAATATCATATTGTGATAATAGTGACCAAAATGATCACGTTATCATGAGCTGGAAATGTATAAAATGAAATATTACACCCTCTTTCGGTGTGGTCTTCTGCTGCTGTAGCCCATCTGCCTCAAGGTTCAACATGTAGTGCATTCAGAGATGCTCTTCTGCATATCTCGGTTGTAACGAGTGGTTATTTAAGTTACTGTTGCCTTTCTATCAACTGAATATAGTACTTTCTGAAATACTCAGGCCTGCCAGTCTGGCACCAACAACCATGCCACAAGTCACTTAAATCCACTTTCTTCCCCATTCTAATGCTCGGTTTGAACTGCAGCAGATCGTCTTGACCATGTCTATATGCCTAAATGCATTGAGTTGCTGCCATGTGATTGGCTGATTAGAAATGTGTGCTAACAAGCAGTTGAACATGTGTACCTAATAAAGTGGCTGGTGAGTTTATATAAATACATTCCTAAATAAAACAACAATTATTAAATTAAGCTCACCCAAATCCACACAGAAAATCGCACCAACCTTCATATTAATTAGAATTGATATTTTCTGACTGTTGCGATTATTTTTTTATTTCTCATGCCATATTTTTAATCAGTGAGACAGGTTAGCCTTTTTTCTCCAAAAAAAAAGAAAACGATTTTGGCATAAGCTTCATATGTATGAGTCTCTTGGCTTGGGTTTTTGTAGAGAGCACCGGGGACCATCTAAAATGATCTAATCCATCACTTTGACAGCACCACTGTAATATGCAATTGATTTATGGATGTAATGTTCTCCCTCTCTCAATCACTCTTCTCTTTCCCTAAATCTGTCCATCTCATCTATAAATCCCCTTTCCTCTCTTGGAGATGAAATAATTCCCCTGTATATCCCAGTGAAGGACCCATATCCCATATTCCAGTTTTTTGTTGACCCATATCAAAAACTACAGATGTTTATTTGCATGTGCAGAGGCATTTTTGACATGTTCAATTAAGCTTTGTTTGCTTAAAGATCTGCCATCTGTGTCTCAGAGCCAAGCCATGAGGATTGTGCGGACCGTGGGTCAGGCGTTTGAGGTCTGCCATAAACAGAGTCTAGACAATGCTGACGGTAAGAAGACATTGAACTACACTCACATTTCCACCTTTTTGTTTTGTTTTTATAAACAAATTTTCTATTTAAACAAGAGACTATATAAACACACATCCTTTAAAAAAGACCTTATAAACAAGACACAGGTGAACATAATCGGATTCCATGGAAACAAACAGGTTGTATCAGATATTAGCCCCTATACCCTAAATAGTGTAGTGCACTTTTTAGGGTATAGAGGCCAATATCTGATACAACCTAGATCTATTTGAACAAACGTGTAAATCAAAACAAGGCACTCTATAAACACACATCAAAATACACAAAAACTATATAAACAAGGCACAGGTGAACATAATCAGGTTCCATAGAAACAAACAGGTTGTATCAGATATTGGCCTCTTTACCCTAAATAGTGCACTGTTTGGTTGATCTATTTGGTAAATTGCTTAAAGAATAAATAGATACAAAATCTTTTCATCACCTGGCAAGCAATTTTGTGTTAAATAGATGTCTAAACATAGATGATTTGGGTAAAACAAGGCTAAATTTAGTCTGTCAGTAAAAATCTAATTGGCAAATTACGAATTAATCATCTATTAAACCTAAAAAAATGTTTGTTTGGTAGCGTTTTCCTCAGATTCATAGCATCATAGTTTTGTTGTTATATATGATCTGTGCTATGTATGATTTACTTTGTAAATTATTTGTGAATTTACAAGCAATCAGAGTTAAAATAAAAAAAAACATTGAGTAGCACATTGAAGTAAAAATTAAAATCTGATGTGGGGAGAAAAGTGAAATTGGGTTTGGTACCAAATAACGTGGGGCCTCTTGTATCAACGCTGCGAACGCACAGAAACTTTGCGTACGCCAGATTTCACACTGTCAATCAAACGGTGATGGGTGGGAATCGCTCAACTAGCTCATTCCAACGAGGTGTGCTATTGACACTTAGCCTAAATAGACACTACAAAATTTTACACCTTTACATCAGACTATTTCTTTTTTAATTCACTCACAGTGCGATGTTCAGACCCCACTGCGTTAACCGCATCAGCAAAACTCTCCCACTCTATTTTTTTCTTTTGTTATTAATTCCGGACCACAAACTTGGTAATAACATCGTTTTTCTTTGGTCTAACTCCAAAAGGAGCGCCTCCAGTTCACATTCTGTTCAAATTTTCTCTTTTTGCTTGCTTTTGCCATTGCTTTTTTGTTTGGTTTTGCCAAAGAAAAGTCATTACCATATTTATTAGAGGGAGGAGGCAAGGAGGGGTTTTGCGCTCGTGCACGTGCGCTCAGTTTCATGGTAATTCAAATGTACAATGTGAATATGCGTGGGATTCCGCGCATTCCGTTTCCTACATCTGAATTTGTTCCTGTGTACGCACATTTACATGTACGCAATGTTTTAGTATGAATTCAATGCAAGTCTTCGTACATGAGGCCTCTGGTCTTTTGACAACATCAATTTGCACAAATGCAAATTCAAACACATACTGATAATAGTACCTCAATGCATGAAAATGACATACTGTACAACATAATTACCCAATTTGTGTGAGAATTCAAAAACACTAAAATAGCTTATACTTCTCCTTAAATTAAGATAGTTCAATAGGCTGGCCGGATTAATTTTTGGTAGCCCGGCTGGAAAACATAATAGGTAAAATATATATAAGATTGGTGTGGACTTCTCTAGGCAGCATTATCACTGTACGCTTAGTTGATGGAGCAAAAAGGTTACAAAAATTCAATAAACATATTTAGGGGAAAAAAAAATAAAGAGACTTAATCTATACCTGTGAAACTTGTCTTTGACTTTTTTGGTATTTTAAAAGATTATTTGATTTCTAATTTGCTTTATCTGCATTGGCAGCATGGCTTGTAAAAGGAGAAGAGGAGAGAAGCAAAGATGAAGCAGTGGCTGCTGGCAGCAGCACTGAGAGAGCAGGCGATGCTGACCCGGAGACAGATGAAAAGGTAAAGTCTGCATGACTTAATAAATAACTAATTTATTTGTATAAATAATTCCCTCAGCTAGCAGAATATCTGGAAACAATACACTGTAAAAAAAAGTGTATTATGTATATGTAACCACGGACGCACACAACTGAGGTAAGATCCAATATGCAAGTTTAATCGTCGTCAGGCAAGCAAAGGTCAATACAGGTGCAAATGGGTATGTGTAGGCAGTCCAGAATCATAATCGGTAACAAGCGAGAGGTCAAAATGTAGGCGGCAGACAAATATGCTAACAAGGCTAAGGTCGGTACACAGGATAACAAGACTGGGACCCGCGTTGTAGGGCTACTGACAGTAAACAAGACTCAACAAACTGAATGGGTGAGTGTGTGGCTTAAATAGTGTGTGCAATCAGTCTCTGACAATCCTCAGGTGGTGTGAATGTAATCAGTTTAGATGAGGAAGCATGTGTGTCTGTGACCGGAGTGCATGTATGAAAATGTAGTCCAACAATGGCGGAATTGTAGTCCAAGGTTATGGTGAGTAAGAACCAGCGATCTAATGGAATACGATCGCTGGTAATCGTAACAGTTTAAATGTTTTTTTTTAATGTTACATTAACATAACTTAATAAGTTAATCAGTTTTGAACTACAAAGTTTTTTTTAAGTTATGCCAAGTTTATCTTAATATTTGTAACCCATTTGATTGATATAAGTTGAGATGACTTAAAAAGTTCATTTGATTCAACTCAAGAAATGTTTTGTTCAGTGTACAAGTTTTTATTTATACCTTATTATTTTTCCTCCATGTTTATTCACAGTGACTTAAAAAATGTTTAGCAACAGAAAGGTTAGCAGGTAGAACATGTCTGTGGTCTTTTATAGCTCGTTTCACCTGTTTTTTTTCTTTTTTTTTTTTTGTTATTTATAGACTCTAGACTCTAGAGTGTGCTCATCCCTCACGTTTTTAGGGCAGAATTTGGGCCAAGATCAAAAGTAGGACTACAAAAATGAATAATTACCAGCCAGCTGTCTAAAATTGAATTCATTTAGTTATTTATAAAATACATGTCATATATAAATGTAAATAAATGTAAAAGTTCTGTATAAATCAATGCAGAAAGCAGAGTAAGGGGCTGATCCACCTAACACTCTTTTTGCATTGAGAGGCGACTTTTTTGAATGGTTTTCTAATTGCTACGAACGTTTTGCCCTCTGCTTATGTGCACTGCATGCCTCATGTTTTAATCACTGAATTAATCTGTGCAAAATGTAATGGCTGAGCTGCATTGAATGGTAAGAACGACAAAATAGTAGGCTACTATCCGCTAGTTAAGTCGTGATGTATGGAATACTGTTTTCGGGTCCAAGGCACTACTCATTTAATTGAGAAAGTATTCATTTATGGCCACTTTTTAGTCATATCTCACATTAAAGTGAATTTCAGGTAAAATCATGATGTGCACAACAGTCTCTGGACTTGCTGCATCACAAACACTAATATTTTAACAATTTATAAAAAAAAAAAGATCACTTTCTGGCCATCTCATATTAGGCATGGACATATATTGCGATTGATTTTTTAAAAGTATTACAGCGGTTTGTAAACATTTGTTATTATCATTTGTTGAGTCTCCTCATACAGTTTGATATGACGATTGGACCCGGAAGCTGCTTAGTGTGACGTCACACTTTACAAGCAGATTACTACTACTACTACTAGTAATAATAATATTAATTACCACAACAGCTTTTGTATTGTTTCTGTTGCATATTTATTTTATAAATGGTGCAGCTGTAAGGAAGCCTCATAAAAATCACTAAATATGTTTACCATATGTTCAATATATGTCACGATACCATTAATTCATTTTACGATAGTATACCAGCTGAAGTATCATGATGCCAAGTAGTATTGCGATATTGTAATTCATTCATTCATTCATTTTCTTGTCGGCTTTTATTAATCCGGGGTCACCACAGCGGAATGAACCGCCAACTTATCCAGCAAGTTTTTAAGCAGAGGATGCCCTTCCAGCTGCAACCCATCTCTGGGAAACATCCACACACACACATTCACACACACACACAAACTCATACACTATGGACAATTTAGCCTTGAATTTAAGTCATAATTCCCTTATTATTGAAAAAATATTATTTGCATGTCACTTTACCTAAAATTTGTCCTTTTTGTTTATTTTGCTGATAACTGGCCAACAAAAAAAAAATGCATTAAAATAAAAATACAAATATATTAAATGAAATTTGTTACCAAAAAAGCATTTTTCAACAATATTAGTCTACATGGTGTGGTCAAAAATAGTTTCAATGTTTTCTGTTGCTATTTTTGGATTTTCAACCTTTTTTCTTTTAAACTTTTATCCGGTAATAATCCAAAGTAATTCAAAATTTTGCTTTGTGAGTCGTTCTTTTTAAGAGATTGTTGGGGTTGTTTTTCGCTACTCAATCATATTGAGAGGAACAGAAATGAATCAATTCAGATGCGAGTTTGAAATGTCAGAAAACTTGCAAGATTTAAGGGCAAACGTGTGAGCAAACGTGAGTGACTTTTCCACATCCAACATTATCTATTGTAGATACAGTTAATGACAATACTACCGTTTACAAATTACAGTGGCACCGCCAGTATTTTGGAGCCATAATATCGCGATACTACCATATCACCGGCAAACCATGCAACCCTAAACCTTATAACCCTTTAGATAGGCCTGGGTAAAATATTATATAGTTTGCAGATTTTATATGGAGTTCTATGAAGTATAAGAGCAAATTATAACATGTGTGCATAAATACACTTACAATGTTTACTATGTTCTGAGAGCTGTGGTGCTTTTTTTCATTTTCTCAGACATATCAAGATAAGTGCGCAAAGGTCTCTCACAGACACACGCTATACTCCATATAACCCCACATAAAAGCCAGAAATTAAGCTTTTTTGCCCTGCAACTGAGAAATCAACAGTAAGAATTACAAATTGTAGCTTATCCCATCAGAAAAAAAAACACACCAACAATCAAGAATGCATGATTGTATGGTGTCAAGGCTTTGCGATCAGAAATGTCATTATAATGGAAGTCAATGGGGCAAAACAGCCTAGATATTTAGATATTTTACTCAAGACACTTTTATAAAGCTTAAAGTGACATTTAAAGGCTTAACTAGGTTGACTAGGCAGGTTAGGGTAATTAGGCATGTCATTGTATAATGATGGTTTCTTCTGTAGACAATCAAACAGGAATTGCACAAGGGAGCTAATAATATTGACCTTAAAATGATTTTTAAAAATGTAAAAACTAATTTTATTCTAGCTAAAATAAAACAAATAAGACTTTCTCCAGAAGAAATGCATGATTGTATGGTGTCATGGCTTTGCGATCAAAAATGTCATTATAATGGAAGTCAATGGGGCAAAAACAGCCACGGACATAACAAAAGGGTAGTACATTTGCACAGAGTGTGTTGTTAAGTTTTTACAAGTCATTTTCCCAAAATATGTGTCAAAATACGATTTGTCGCCAAAAATTATTCCATTTGTTGAAACACAAAGAAAGCACTTGCCAAATTAGGAATCTAAATCACCCTAGAGTGGATGAAAACTAAGGGGAAGGCACCTGCTTGGTAAAGTAAATTGAAAATAAAGGTAAATAAACGCTGCTTTTTCTTCGTGCAGGTGGAGGAAGAGTCGAAGTCTCCTCTCTCCAGCCCTCTGTCTGTGAGCCATCAGGTGCAGCTCCTGCAGAGACAGTTCCAGCAGCAGGAGCAGAGGAGTCACGCCGCCTCTGCGCAGGTCAATCACAAGACAGATTGCTTTCACATGATGCCTGTGCTGACATTTAGCTCGACATAAAGGGCATTTCAAGCATTAAAGTGTAATACAGCCCTCTTCTTTTACCCTATTCTATTTTTTATGAGCAACGTATAATGGTCATCAAACAGTTTTCCACCATGATCTACAGAACACACGCGCTAAAATGTCAATCAGTCTATCAGCACGCTGCACAATGGACCCTTTTCACAATACTGTTATGACGTGTTTAGTGGTCATCATATTCTTAAATCAATGAACGTGTTTTAAAAAAACATGTACATTTAAGATTATTTACGTATCTGTTATACCATCTTTACATCAAATTAAAAAACTAATAACCGCTTGCTTGAGGTGTTTCTAACACTATAGATTCAGGACAGTAAATTTGACATTGATTTTTCCTTCAGCTTAGTCCCTTTATTCATCAGGGGTCACCACAGCGGAATGAACCGCCAACTTATATTTTACACAGCGGATGCCCTTCCATCCATACCCTCTCACATGCACACTCGTACACTTCCGCCAATTTGGTTTATTCAGTTCACCTATAGCAAATGTCTTTGGACTGTAAGAGAAACCGGAGCACCCGGCTGAAACCCACACCAACACGGGGAGAACATGCAAACTCCACACAGAAATGCCAACTGACCCAGCTGGGGCTCAAACCAGTGACCTTCTTGCTGTGAGGCGACAGTGCTAACCACTGAGCCACCTGTCTTCTGTTAAACACTAATTAAGATATTTTGAAAATAGATGAAAACCCGTAATCATTGACTTCTACAGTAGGATAAACAAATATCACAGAAGTCAATACAGGTTTCCAACATTTTTCAAATTATGTTCTTTTTTGTGTTTAACAAAATAAATAAACTTATAAAGGTTTGAAAAAAAGTGCAGAGTGAGTAAATGATGACAGAATTGTCATTTTTGGGTGAACTAAATCACTTAAATCATGTGTGTAAGTTTTTTTAGGCTAAAATGTTTAAAGGTCCATGTGAATTTAGCATTATAGCTTGCTCTATGAAAATAAATGTCCATTTAGAGTATTATTCATAGAGATTATACATCAAAAATCTAGGGCTCTATTTTGACGGTCCATGCGCAGAGCGCAAAACGCAGGGCGCAAACGCTTTCAGGGCATGTCAGAACGCATTTTTGCTAATTTAAGGACGGGAAAATCCGCTTTGCGCCATGGTCCATGGTCTAAAAGGGTGGAGTTTATTTTCTTAATGAGTTATAGGTGTGTTTTGAGAATAAACCAATTATACTCTCATCTCCCATTCCCTTTAAGACCCAGCTGCGTCACGCCAAGAGCGCATTCGCTATTTACAGGACGCAAAGTAAGTCTAAGTGGAAAAAATGAGCATTTCACTAGCAAACAGTTAACAGTTTACAGTTTTTTTTTTTACAGAAAACTGTTAAACAGAGCATCTACTGCGTGAGAATGAGAGATAATGGATCTACTTTCACATTCGCTCTTGGATAGGGAAACCTTTACGCACAGACATCAATTAGTCTATAAATAAGTAATTTTGTTTGTTAAGCGCAAATATTCATTTCAAAACTATTTCTAAATTCAGTTCTAATTTTCAGCAAACGAATAAATGAACAATAATAACAAAATGTGCTCAAAAACCTGAGTTATATCCTAAAATCTAAGCTTGTTTTAAATAAAACAAATATAAATATGGATATAATAAATGAAAAAGCCTCCCGAGCTGATGAAGACATAAAAGCAGTGGTTTTTCATATTTATGTAGGCTAGAAAATAATATGTTTTGTAATATTTTAATCCTTTATATTTATATCCTATATCTATTCTTATTATATCCTATATATATCCTTAATATTTAATTTTTTCATATGTAAAGATATTTGCCTATTGCTCTCTTTTGTGTATTAAGCAGTGTGTAAGCGAGGCGCAACTCTGCGCCGGAGTTTAGACCGGGTTTGTTTTGGTCTAATGAAAAATCTTTTATAGTTTCTTAAAATAGCAACGCGCCATCAGAACGCCTTCCTTTTTAGACCAGAACGCCTATGGGCGCACATATGAACGCTAATGCATTTGCTATTTAAACAGCGTAGCGCAACGCCTCAAAATGACTCTTGCGCCAAGCTGAAACTACCAAAAGACTATTGCGCCTTGCACCACACTGCGCCGGGTGTATGATAGGGCCCCTAATCTCCACATCAACATCCAATTAGACAGATAAATATCTTTGCTCTTCGTTTTATTTGACATTCCAATACACTCATTCCATCACACAGTACTGCATAAAACATGCTCCCATTTTCTAATTAAATTAGAAAGATTTTGTCACTGCTCCCATTCGCCATTAAATTATTAGTGAGATTACCACCGCTTGAGAGCGTGCACAGTGTGAGGTGAATTATGAAGTAGACAGAAAATCCTCATGACATAAATTGATGGAGGGACCTGAACCATATAAAGTTGAAGTCAGAATTTTCAGTCCTCCTGTTCAAATGTTATTATTTCAGATTTTTTCATAGTTTCTATTTAGTGGAGAGAATTTTTTTTAACACATTTATAAACATAATACTTTTAATTACTTATTTCTAATAACCATTTATATGGATACACCTTAATAAACTTATTGGGAATTTCACAAGAAAAAGCAATGGTGTGCTTGGTTTTAAATGTAACTTTATTCTTTCATAAGTTATTTACAAGCCCCCGTACATATACCAATGTGCCACAAACAGGAAATTAATATCACCATCCATTCCCATTTTATTAAGGTGTATCCATATAAATGGCCTAACCTGTATTTTATTGTTGCCATGACGACAGCACATAATATTTAACTAGATATTTTACTCAAGACACTTTTATACAGCTTAAAGTGACATTTAAAGGCTTAACTAGGCAGGTTAGGGTAATTAGGCATGTCATTGTATATTGATGGTTTCTTCTGTAGACAATCAAACAAGAATTGCACAAGGGGGCTAATAATATTGACCTTAAAATGATTTTTAAAATTGTAAAAACTCATTTTATTCTAGCTAAAATAAAACAAACAAGACTTTCTACAGAAGAAAAAATATTATTGTAAATACTGTGACAATTCCCATGCTCTGTTAAATATCACTTGTAAAATATTTGAAAAAGAATATTATTATAATTACTATTTCATAGACACTTGAGAATGAGCTTGTATGATACAGGGCAGTAAAGAACCATTTAAAGCACTATAGCAACCACCTTAGCTACACTTTATCATCACATTGGCAGACATCCAGAATAGCCTACCATTATAGCAGCAGGTTTTCCCACAGACAAGCAGCTCTCGTAGTGTTTTAGAAAGTCTAAAAATGTTGTTGTTGTGTAGGTGGTTCTTCTTCAGCAGCAGCTGTCGGTGGAGACAAACGCCAGGACAGAGGCTCAGGCTCGAGTCCAGCAGCTCCTGCAACAGAACACTGAACTCTTGCAGCATCTCTCACTGCTGGTCAAACACGTCCAAGAGCTGGAGCTCCGCACGCAACCACACAAAAACTCCCCCTGTACGTCTCATTGTGCAGCTTTAAGGGGCCGTTCACACAAAATGCATTTTTCTTTTGCAACATGCTACTTTTTCTATTGTTTACAGTATGCTCTCGTTTAGCGTTTTTTGAAGCATGAGCGCATGGGGGGGTAACACTTTATTTTGATGGTCCATTTAAGTATTAGTAGTCTGTCTGCTTAATATATGTTGATACTGCTCCTTCAACAGACATTTAACTCACTATAAGAAACTTTGCAAGTACATGTCAACTTAGGCCGTACTCACACTAGGTACAGTTGCCTCGAACCAGGCCAAAGCACGCTTGTCCCCACTCCCGTCTCCCCTGACGGCCAGCACTCACACCACCAATGGGCCCTTGCACGCTTACGTCATCAATGCTGCGCTTTTCAGTGAGAAACGCTCTCACTTAGAAGCACAGTGGAGATTTCTCTAGTTATATCGTTTCAGTCGTTTGTTATGCAGTGACATGCAGTCAAATATTTCGCCAAACAGTCCTTAGGGATGCGGTGACACGCAGTCAGATATTTCGCAGAACAGATCCGCCACTTTTGCCACTCATAAACAATCATAAAGCCCTCGTGCTGCAGGAATGAGGAGGTCTGCTGAAGCCGTGCAGCTGTCGTGCAGTGAGGGGTTTGCGTCTTTAATAAACTACGGCAGTTTGAATTCACTGAACAGTAAGAATGATTAATAAATCCATATGAAACAGCCCCTTTAAAGTCACGTGTCGCTTTCAGTTTCGGGCTTTGGCACGTTTTGCACTCACACACAAGCGTACCGCGCCAAAGCCCAAGTGAACCACGCTCAGGCTCACCTCTTCCAACCGGGCCAGGGCCGGCCAAGTGAACCGTGCTTGAGCCCGATTCAGCGCACTCGCACTTCTCAAACGATCCGGGAAACGGGCCTGGGCACGGTACGGATGGCATAGTGTGAGTAGGCCCTTACACTAACCTTAACCCCAACCCTAAAAGTCTACTTATAATCTAATTATAATTAGTTAAGATGTAGATGCAATGTAACTTAAATGCAACAAACGGACCATCAAAATAAAGTGGGACCTTTTTTTGATGCTTTAACTTTAACGTTCACAAGCAACACAGCTCATTACTGTCAGCTCCAATTGAGTGGACTTGAGTGGAGCTTCTGTTTATTTATTTATTTATTTTTTACTTTATAGAAGTTTTTGTAAAAACATGACACCAAATAATGTACATCGTGTATATATGTTAACGAAATTATCTCGGTGTTATTACCTGATATTAACTAGAATATGCACCAAAACACTAGCCAACAATCAACCTAGGCTCATTCTGGAAACGTAGCCCCGCGGACGTTTCTGGAGACCGCGAAATACGTCCTGGGAGGTACGTATTTGTGCAGTTTTTGTTTTAGTGAAGCCGTGATAGGCCGCTGTGCACGATTTTTCGCTTCTCGAATACCTCTCGTGAGCGCATGCCATTTGAGCATGCACTATTCTCGCGTAAAAAGCCACCGGAGGCCACCTGTCGAGCGATCGTCTGTCCGAATGACTGAACGATTGACCCAGCTTCCTCCTCCTACTTTTTCCCTAAACCAAAGGGACGATTTACAAAAGCCATCCAGAAAAAGAAAAGCCTTCGTTCGATTTTGACATTTTGCATTTTCAGATTTCACCGCATTCTCGCCCCGTTATGAACTCGTTTGCTTTATTTTTTGGATTCTGTTTTTTTCTTCCCCGAACTCGAACCCGGTCGTCGTTGCAGCCGGCTCCTCCTCTGGGCCTTTACTTCGCCGACGTAACACAACGAGCTAACCGGACAAACTGGTTAAAAGCCCTCCACATGAAAGTGAGCCGTCAGCCGGCAAGCACAAAGCGTTCACTTGCAAAAACGAAATGCAGCCATAAAAAATTTATTACAGAAACATTATTAACCTATACATCCAAGGAAGGGACCCTATATTTTGTCATACAACTTCTGTTTGCCAAATCTAGAGAAACGTAACCTTTCCAGCTTGAGGGCAGAAACTATTTCAGCTAACCATTTAAAAAAAATTTGGAGGTGTCGTGGATTTCCACTCTATCAGAATCACTCTCTTGGCCAGCACCATGCCAAACATAAGGGAGAGTTGTTGATGTTTAGGCCAAGTTAGAGCCTGGTCTGAACACCCAAACAGTGCTATTTCCACATCAATTTTAATGTCCATTTTAAAAGCCTGGGAGTAAAAGTCTGAAGATACTTTTCGAACTTCACTTCTGGACAGGACCAGAATATATGACCATAGGACCTGACTGCGCCCTTGCATTTATCATACAGAGGAGAGATAGAAGGATACAGCTTGTTAAGTTTGGCTTTAGTATAGTGTAATCTATGCTTTACTTTAATATGTATGAGCTGTAGTCTTACATTTATAGAGCAAAAGTGAATACGACTCAGTCCCTCCTCCCAAGTAGAGGATGAAATGTCAATTCCTAATTCCCTCTCCTAAGACTCCTTAAGGTGTGCAGTAGAGACCGAAACGGCGAGCTTCTGTTTATAGTAGAAAGTTGACATGACAACTGTTTTATTTACAGTTATATCATGGGGGAGGAATCGCTCATTAGCTACATTTCCATCCACCATTTTTAATGTGCGTTTTGGATATGCGCATAAAAAATCAGTTGATGAAAATGCCAAGATGCGCATAAATATAAAAAATGCACTTAAAAAAACGTATGCACATAACTGAGTAGGATAAACTTTTTATTCGATGAGAAAAGATGCGCATAAACTACGATGGAAACACATGACGCCGTTCCTTTTCCCGGTTACCAGCTAACCGCTTACCTCAGTATAGACGGTTGTCGAGCGGCTCGACACGTACGTCACCAGACTTGAGATGCAGAGCAGAATTGACCACGACAACAAGGTTTGAGTTGAGTTGGTGAAGATTAGTTCTAGAAAAAAAAAAAGTAACAGGGTGAGAATGTGGTAAAAACGTGGTAAAAATCAGGCTGCCGCGAGGGCTTTTCTTTTTCTGGATGGCTTTCGAAAACACTGTGATTGGGTTTAGGGAAGGGGGTAGGCTGGTCAATCAGTGCTTTTTAAAACACTATCGGTTGGGTTTAGGGTCAGTGAATTGACAACGGTCTCTGGTGGATATGCGTGAGAACAGCAGGCGCGAATGGCACTCACGAGAGAAATTTGTGAACTGAAAAACCATATACAGCGGCCTCTGGCGGATTCGTGAAAACAAAAACTGAAAAAACGTAGCTCCTGGGACATATTTTGCTCTCTCCAGAAATGTAAATAGGGGTGCATAAGCAGAATGAGCCGGGGTTGTTTTTATGTCTAGATAAATAAAGTCTCTGAGTTATCATTTTATTGACCATGCAATTATGTAATTTTCTCCATATAGTGGGATCTCAAGACAGCCTTCTGGAAATCGCCTTGCGTGCCAATATGCCAGCAGTGTCGCGTGAGCCAAAACCCAATCCCCTATTAAGCGCTCAAAGAAGTTTCCCTCTCTCAAACAGCCTGGTTCGGCTGGACGGCTTTCATTTCTTCACAGGAGCTTCAGAGCAGGAGAAGAAGCCGGAGCAGGACCGCGACTCAGGCAGGGGTCAGGATGAAGATCAGTCAGGTGGATCGTCTCCTCCAGAGAACCAGTTCCTCAGTGCTCTGGACACTCCTGGATTCAGAGAGTCGGGCATCGCCTCCGGGTATGAGTCCAACACAGATGAGAGCGATGATCGGGACAGCTGGGGCCAATAACTGTGAAAAACAGCCCAGCTCACACCAGCAGGGGTAGCAGTTCTGCACTTTAGGTTTACATCGTGGCTTCAGCTGTCAGAATAACCTTTTTAAGTCCAATATCTGCTATCTGCATTTATTAACCAATTGCATTTAAAGCTGCAGTATGTAACTTTTAGTGCACTCACTTATTTTGAAAATAGGCTCATTTTGCAACTCACCTAGAGTTTTATCCTTTTTTAATCCATTCAGCTGATCTGAGGGTTTGGCGGGAGCACTTTTAGCTTAGCATAGCATAAATTATTGAATTGAATTAAATCATTAGCATCATTAGCAAAATTCTTCAAAAATCATTTATTTAATATTCCTATTTAAAGCTTGAATCCTCTATATTTACATTGTGTACTAAGATTGACGGAAAATGAAAAGTTGCTACTTTGTAGGCCGATATGGCTCGGAACTATGATTTCATTCTGGCGTAATAATCAAGGAACATTGCTTATGTACCATAGCTGCAGCAGGCCAACGATATTAGGCAATGCCTGAAAATAGTCTAGCTAGGTAACTAGGTCACAGCGCTGCATAATATCAGTATGCCTGCTGCAGCCATGGTACAGCAGCAACATCTTTTAATTATTATGCAAGAATAAGATTTAAAAAATAGCCTCAAAAATAGCATCTTTTCATTTTCTGTTGCTCTTTTCACCTAAGTAACTACAAAAGAGTCAAAGGGCACCTATGGTGAAATATCTACTTTTCAAACTGTTTGGACAGACATGTAAGTATAGTGGTGTAGACCTTCATATTGGGGTGATATAAACACACCCAGTCCCTTTTCTTTAATTTAACAACATAAAAACGTCGGACCAATTTGAGCGGTTTTAAGATCGACCGCAACTCGACGTTGGAGTGTGGTCCCCCCGCCCACCAATATTGATTGACAGGCACGCATTACCACATCCTCACACAAGAGCCTTCATCCTCTTCCTGCTAATGAGCAACAAAGATTTTACTTTTAGCGGCCATTTGAGCTGAACACGCAGTGAACGCAACGTATCAAGATTCGGGCCATCAAAAACAGCTGATCCACCGAGTTATTCAGCACTCTCTCTGAAAACACTCAATTGATCTCGGCTGGTGGATCAACATTCACCACATGATCGCTCTCATCTGCACCATTGTTTGTAACTGTAGGTGGGTTTGCAAACCAGTGTACTTTTCATTGCGCCTTCCTTAAACTTTAGCCGTTTGAATTTCCCGCACTCACAGAAGCTCACTATCATCTCAACTAGGTGCGGCTGTAAAGTGTGAGCGCGTTGCCTCGCGTGCATGTCCCTCCATTGTATATAACTTGCCTTAGTTATAGCCTCAGTCAAAGTTAATCCAATCTGCATGGTTATTAGTCTCGATGTACAAGCTCGGAACTTTAAACTAGCAAACACTTGGCATAACTTTGTTTAGTTGCCGCAGTTTTGTTCCATGAAGAAACACGATATTGAGAAGCCTTTAATATGAATTAACCTTAACAAATAAAAGCGAGACTAATAGTGAAACCAGTTATTCATTACATCCCTTTATGGATGACGCATGCATCGTTATATAGTGGCTGTAAAACTATACAAAGACACAAATGGTTTTGTAAGTATCACTCTGACATATTCTGGCACATGATTGATTCCTCAACAGTAGTCTCTGCTTGGCCTGTGTCCAAGTTGTACATGTACGGTTGAATGCTGATCCTCTCACTCATGTTGCATCTCTCTGTCTGCCTGTTGCCATACACAAAGCAGGGGAGCTCTTGGCTCCGCCCCCTTGTTAAGTTGGGCGGGAAGTCGAAACTAATTTTCATGTGAAGCAACACGCCCCTAAAACAGCAAGCTGTGTACACGCCCCCAAATAAAACTTTTTAACACATTATAATAAACAAATCTGAACTGTGTTTTGAACTGAACCTAAACTGGCACACTCAGAAGAACCATAATATTAATATTAAATCTTAAAAAGGGGGTGAAATAGGTGCCCTTTAAATAGGAAAATTATCCTAACTCTTTTTAAAAATATTTTGACAGAGATGCTAATGGTCTAATCCAATTCAATGACTTATGCTAGGCTAAGCTAAGCTAAAAGTGCTACCACAAGACCTGGAGATTTGTTGAAAGGATTCAAAACTGGTAAAACTCTACAGTCTAATGCTGATTTATACTTATGCGCAGCCTCCTTGCTCTGTCGCATACCCCTTGCCGTGGCTAACACCGACGCTGACAAGTGTGTTGAGAGCTGTGAGCCCGATGGAGCGAGCGTTTAGAAGTGTCGAGTCCTGTGAAGAAGCTCCAGATGGAAATTTTTGTTTTGTATTTACCTCATAATTAGGCCTAGACTGAAACTGCATATGTTTATTGCTATTTTTTGCGAAGAATTTTGTTTAAAATCTGCGGATTTATTCTGAATGACTTTGGGAGTATCGCAACTAAAAACTTAGTATATGATTTATTCAACCCGGGCTCATTGTGGAAATGTAGCCCCGCGGACGTTTCTGCGGACCGCGATTTACGTCCCGGGAGGTACGTTTTCGAGCGTTTTTTTGTTTTCGCGGATCCGCGAGAGGCCGCTGTGCGTGCTTTTTCACGTCTCGGGCACCTCTCGGGAGCGCCCGGCGTTCGCGCCCGCGCTGTTCTCGTGCGAAAAGCCGCCGGGTCGGAAAAAAAAAAAAGCAAAAGCCCTCGTCTTCGATTTCGACCACGTTTTCGGATCCCGCCGCGTTCTCGCCCTTATTTTTCGGATTCCGTTTTTCGTCTTACCTGATTTCCGGAACCTGCTGTTCCCCGGACTCGATCCCGGTCGTCGTCCACCGCGGCCGGCTCCTCCTCCGGGGCCTCCGCTCCGCCGACGCAACGCTGTGAGCTAAGCAGACAAACTGATTGCATCGGGAAAGCCCTCCACTCGGAGGCGAGCTGTCGGCCGACGAGCGCGAAGAGGAGGGGCGGAGTGGCGCCACACCGCCCCGCAGCGTTCGCTCGAAAAAAACCAAACACGGCCTTTACGTACCTCCGGCCACGTAAATCGCGGTCTCCAGAAATGTCCGCGGGGCTACGTTTCCAGAATGAGCTTGGGTTGGATTTATTTGTAACTTTTGTTTAATGTTTGAAATGCAAATCCGATTAGATTCACCTACTTGGTGAACAAAGCAATCTCCAATTTATCTACTAAAAACCAGAAAATATTACTTTACACACTGTATTGTAAATAAATCAAATGAACATTTTCATGTTAGTAAATAATGTTACTGAAATTAATAAAAAAAACTGAATAAATATAAATTTACACAAGTAAATCAATAGACTTAATGATGAGCTAAAGATTTGTGGATTTCTGTGTGTGCAGGTTCCATGTGGGCCCACTTATGATTATAGCCGGTTCCCGCCTATGAATGAGCGAGTTTGAGCCACTTATACATTAAGGTAGCGTTCTTCACCCGTCAAGAAACTCAACACAGAAGAACATATAAACTTACTGACAGCTTGTATTTTGGAAATGTTATTGCAGAGCAACAAAAAGAAGTATAAATACACGGCTGTGCACAAGGCATGCACTGAGGGTTACACTGATTTCTCGACGCAAAAGTATAAATCAGCCTTAACTCTAAGGAAGTTGTAAAATAAGTGTATTATTAATAAATGTGGAGTGTTTGCTTAATAAATTAAACTGCATGGCTCTTGCAGAAAAATATTGTAGAAAAACACTGTAGTCGAGTCACACAGATACTGGACTACTTCGCAACAGAAAACAATCTGACAGATTTAAAAGATTTAAAAACTTCTTTTGGCCTCATCGTAGTGGTTCAGGATTAGCTTTGGATTTGTGATATACTCGCTCATTATGGTGTTAATTTTGAACAAAGAAGTAATATACTACAGCTTTAACTTTGTGTCAGCATCATGATTGTGTGCTAAATATAAAAAAAACTGTTGATCAATGTTAAATTGAGTTAAAGGCATACCGTAGCTCATATTATGAAAAAAAAATCTGAAATTTCTATAATTTTTTTTTCATTTTACATGATGCATATTTCAGATGTTATTATAATGTTATACAGCAAAAGTAAGAGAGTAAAGGCATTAAATCATTTCTATAGTTTTGTATTCGCAGCATTTATACGTGTAATGGTCATCCTTTTCACTTTATTCATCAGATAATCCTAAAAAAAAGCATCACAGCTTCCACAAAAAGATGTTGGTCACACTTTATTTTGATGGTCCGTTTGTTAAATTTAAGTCACACTACATCTACACAGCAAATTTTAGATAGAAGATTTAACTACCTTAGAGTTCAAATTAACACTTCCTCAGAGTTCATATGCAAAACACTATAAAAGTGTTGAAATAACACTTTTGAAAGAGTTAACATTATCAACACTCAGAGAGTGTTAATTAGCAAACTCCTATAGTGTAAAATGATTTTCCGAACACTAGTCAGTGTTATGTTTTAACACTCTTAGGTCATGTTTTTTAACACTGCACCAGTGTTCATTTGAAATATTTTACATTTGTATTTACATTATCCCCTGCCGTTAATTCTATAATTACATGTTACCATTTCAATTCTCCACTCATGCATTAACTATGTGCTGCAATGAATACATTTTATTTTTTTCTTTAACAGGGTTTTACATGCCACTTAAAACACTTTACAATGACATTGTACAGTTGAAGTTAATATTATTACCCCCCTTTGTTTTTTTTTTTTTGTTTTTTTGCAGAACAAAGAATTTTACTGTATGTCTGATAATATTTTTCTTCTGGAGAAAGTCTTATTTGTTTTATTTCGGCTAGATTAAAAGCAGTTTTTAATTTTTTAAAAGCCACTTTAAGGTCAAAATAATTAGCCTCTTTAAGCGATATATTTTTCGATAGTCTACAGAACAAACCATCATTATATAATAACTTTCCTAATTACTCTAACCTGCCTAGTTAACCTAATTAACATAACTAAGCCTTTAAATGTAACTTTAAGCTGTATAGAAGTGTCTTAAAAATATCTTGTAAAATATTATGTACTGTCATCATGGCAAAGATAAAATAAATCAGTTATTAGAAATGAGTTATTAAAACTATTATGTTTAGAAATGTGCTGAAAAAAAATTATCTCCGTTAAACAGAAATTTGGGGGAAAAATAAAGAGCGGGGCTACTAATTCTGACTTCAACTGTACATACAATCTCCTGAAACAAAGCAGCTTTAGTTTTAATGTAACATAGCTAGTACAAAACAAAATAAAGATGAAAATTTATACTTTTTTGTGAGATATTTAAAACTAATGTATATAATGATTTTGATGTCAAATATCTATTTACAAACATTTGAAGTACTTTTACTCACCAGTTGCTTCCTCTCATTGCTCCTCGTAGCAGAAGAAAATAGCGTCTGGGAAAATCCTTCAGGGGTATTGCTGCACAAATTCCCGGTTGTAGTAGTCAACACTGTATTTGCGTTAGATACATGTAACTCTGTAGGACAAGGGGGCAAATCAGCTTCTAAAACTGAGAGGGTTATTTTATCTTTATCTAACTCTAGAATTTCAACACTTTACTCTGAATTACCTCAACACTCAAAATTTACTACTAATGAATTTGCTGTGTACATGCCAACTAATTCTCATTAGATCATAGGTAGACTGTTAAGGTTGGGGTTGGGGTTAGGGTTAGTGTAAGTTGACATGTACTTGGAAAGTTTCTTATAGTCAGTTAAATGTCTGTCGAAGGAGCAGTATCAATAGATATTAAGCAGACAGTCTACTTATACTCTAATGGACCATCAAAATAAAGTGTTACCAAGATGTTTTCAACAATTCACACTGATTATATAAAATAACACATTTTTGAGCACTAAATCTGCATATGAAAGTCATCTCAGAAGGATTATATATTATAATGGCTTAAAATTCAGTTGTGCCATCACAGGAATACATTACTCATTACAATACACTCAAATAAAAAATAAGTTGTTTAAATAATATTTCAGTGTTACTGTTGTTGTGTATTTTTGATCAAAATCTGCATTTTGTTTTCTTGAAATTGTCTTTGAAATGCATTTAAATGATTCCATGGATTTTGTTTTCATATTATTCTAAGTTTAGAAGGACACGAGGGAGATCAAAGATGTCAGAATTTTCACTTTAAAGCTGTTTCTACAATGGCGCTAATCAATTAAACTACTTTTTTTTTCAAGCAATGCATGGCCAGCCATACCTTTAAATACCAGTTATTACTTTGAATAGTTTTCTTTTATTGCACGTTTTAATGCCGTTCAAGCCCAGTATTACAGAGTGAGGTTGTTGTCTTATCATCACTTTGTCTGATAAGATGTGAAACGTGATGTGCAAAGCATGTTTAACCTTAACTATCCTTTTTATTTTTTTCAGCTAAGCAGCTTATACTGTTGAACACTAAGCATTCATCTCCAGTAAAAGTGTAATAACGTCACATTTTAAAAGTGGTATATCAGCATTCTTTTTTTAACATTAGCTTGGGAAGGGAGTAGCTGGTAATACTGTGTTTTGTGCTCAAGTCTTGTCTACATGCTGCTGTGTTGTAGCATTCATTTCCTTTTAATAAATAAACTCATTTATTCAGGTGTTGGTGATCTAGTTCTTGCTTGGAATGTGTGTGTGTGTGTGTGTGTGTGTGTGTGTGTGTGTGTGTGTGTGTGTGTGTGTCCAGAGTTGGGTAAAAAATTTTAATCCTTATCTTGCACTGGAAAACTTTACTTAAAAAAAGTGAGTAAATCCGTTGCCTTAAAAGCGACTTTACTTAAAAGTAAGTAAACCCATTGTAACTTGGAACTCTTAAGTTGATTAACATCATTTTTTAATTATGCAAATAGTCAATTTACATAAATATTTTAAGGCAAAGGCTTTACTTTTAAAGTAAATTTGACTAATCATTTTTACAGTATATCGCTAAATCTTCCTTTAAAAAAAGGCAAAAAATAACATAACACATTGGCTACTTTCACATTACTAGCACATTTAGACCCGTGTGTGTGTGTGTGTGTGGGTAATATCTGAATTATATAATATAATAATAACGTCCTCACGTTGTTTTTATTTAGAGGGCGGGGTTTGTTTTACCTGGTGTCTGGAACCATCCTTTGCCAGACTTAAACTTCGTTCTGCCAAGTGTGACTCCTGTAAAGCCGTCCATACTAAGGTAAACAAGCAAACACAAAATAGAAGCAGCTAGCTGTCGTTAGCATTTAAAAAAATGAAGCCATACCTGTGAGCTGTGTTGGTCTTTTCTATTGTTTTGGCAAACTTACATCTTCTAATTAACGTTACAAATGTTAAATGTTTTTTTACAACTTTTATTAATTTTATATGGTCACTATTAGTAATATTTAGGGGTTCAATTTTTGACCGGCAGTGCTGTTCGCAAATTGATGTGGTGCAGTGTGTAAGTTAAGCTGAAAGACACAAAAGATTAGTTCAAAAAAGAAAAAACATTTTGTTAACCTTTGTCTAAATGCTGCTTCTCCCTTTGTCAGACCAGGGTGCCTGGTTACTAGTGGTCCCCAACCTGATCAGAAATCATTAATTATTTCCGTTTTATTTACTGAGTCTGAACGAGCTTCTTTTTTAAAAAAAAAAAAAAATCTTTTATTTAAAAAAAATGACCGTATTGTTTTCAGGTATATTTCGATCACTTGAGTGCCAAAATTTCATCCACAAGCAGCAAAATGAGTAAGAATTACAGACGCCTTACAGAGGAAAAGGCAGTGAAGGGCATGATCTGCCAAGGAATAGACTCGCAACCCATTTGTCAACAAATCAGGTGAATCCAGCAAGTCTGTGCAAGAAGATCAACTGCTGGGCCCGAGTTTTTCAAAAAATGTAATCGGGTTCAAATTGGTCCAGATTTGGAAATTTTAGTCTTCCAGTTCCTGCTGCTGAAAAACATCCCCACAGCATGATGTTGCCATCACCATGCATCACTGTAGGGATGGTGTTAGCCTGGTGATGAGCGGTGCCTGGTTTTCTCTAAACGTAACGCCTGGCATTCACTCAAAGAGTTTAATTTTAGTCTCATCAGACCAGAGAATTTAGTTTCTTATGGTCTGAGAGTGCTTCAGATGCCTTTTGGCAAATTCCAGGCGGGGAGTGGCTTCAGTCTGGCCACTCTACCACACAGGCCTGATTGATGTATTGCTGCACAGATGGTTGTCCTTCTGTAAGATTCTCCTCTCTTCACAGAAGAACGCTGGAGCTCTAGAAAGAGTCCTGGTGGTTCCAAACATCTTGCACTTACTGGTAATGGAGGCCACCATGCTCATTGGAACTTTCAGAGCAGCAGAATTTTTTCTGTAACCTTCCCTAGCCTTGTGTCTCGATACAATCTTGTCTCGAAGGTCTACAGACAATTCCTTTGTCTTCATGCTTGGTTTGTGCTTTGACATGCACTGTCAACCCTGGGCCCTTATATTGACCTTATTCTAAAATGCGGAAGTGCGCCTGTTTTTGCGATTGTCTTAGAACTTCCGTTTCAGTCCGTTTCAAATGACAAGAAATAATAAACAGCAAAAAACGGTCAAACTACTTGCTCTACAAACAAATGTTTGCATGACTATACAGACCAAGTAGAATAATATAACAAGGAAATATCAGTTTGCAACATCAAACAGCGAAACGAGCAGTTTTTAATGTCTAAAAATGAATGGAAGTGAATGAGACCGGAAGTCTCGAGCCAAAAAGATTCAAATGGCTGCGCCCGCTCGTCTGCGGAGAATAAGGTCAATAGACAGATGTATGCTTTTTCAAATCATGTGCAATCAACTGAATTGACCAGAGGTGAACTCCAATGAAGCTGCTGAAGCATCTCAAGAATGATCAGTGGAAACAAAATGAACCTGAGCTCAATTTAGAGCTTCACGGTAAAGGCTGTCAATACTTACTGTTTGTACATGTGATTTTTTAGGGGTTTTATTTTCGAAACATTTGCAACTATTCAAAAACTCCTTTTTCACATCGTCATTATGGGGTATTGTGTATAGAATTTTAAGAAAATAAATGAGTTTAGTCTATTTTGGAATAAGGCTGTAACATAGAAAAATGTGGAAAAAGTGAAGCGCCATGAATACTTTCCGGATGCACTGTATCTCCCCTGAGCCTGGGTTGAAAAAATCCATTACATTTTAAAGAGCCCATATTATACATGAAATAGGGTCATATCTTGGTTGTAAGGGTCTCCAACAACAGTTTAATATGCATGCAAGGTCAAAAAACACTTTCGGGGTCTTATAATCTGCATTTATTTTTACCTAATTATCCCAGCGACTCCTGTATGAATCGTCCAGTGATTCATTTGTTCCCAAACCCCTCCTTAGCGCGAAGCTAATCTGCGCTGATTGGACCAATGACAGTCTGTTGCGATTGGTCGACTGCCTTCAGTCAGAGAGTGAAATGCCCAACAGCTAATCAGCAATATAAAAGTAATCACAGTTCATACACGCTCGATAGTGTAGGCGTGGATATTAGCTGCCAGTGGGTGAATATAAATACAGACTATGGACTTGAAAATACAGACAACTAACTATTTTATTGAGCAAAAACTCAAAAACAGTTGAGGGATCTCCTAGCTTCTCACTCTGCTCTTTTCACAGACACACACACGCATATTGCACACACACACACGCACTTAACCCTGCTCCGGACGACAACGCGCGCACACACACACACACACAAACACACACACCTCCGGACGACAGCGCGCGCACACACAGACACACACACTACTCGCCGTCCACGGAGCTCCGTTAACAAAGCAGCACGCGTCGCGTTTTTAACGTGACTTTGCACGCGATAAGAGAATATAGCCAGTTAACCTGATACAGTACACTCGGTTACAAGTAACAAATCACAACTAAATACATTTGCAAGCTAGAGTCAACGAGGCAACTTTAATCGCACGTACTTACACTTGAGAAATGGAGGAAGAAAAATCCATCCTGACGTCCATCAGTAAGTTACTCTTTATGACAACTCTGATGACAAACGCTGATGAAGTATTCTTTGTAGCATGTAGTTTCCAGTAGTTTCCAACTGCTTGGCTATAATGCTGAGGTTTCATCTTTGGGTAGAGACTCAATATATCCATCTGCAGTGTGACTTCAATCCACCGGCATGTTTGTGTTTGTTTGTGTGTGTGTGTGTGTGTGTGTGTCTCTGGGTTTCTGCGTCAGAGGGCGGGGCCTCAGGTTTGAAATCTCCCGGGTTTGCGCGTGCACGTGAATAACTTGGTTTCGTTTGTACGTCATGGCGAAACACCTAATGAATCGGTATCAAGGCGACTCGTTTGAAGCACTATGAGTCGACTCTTTTATAGATGAATCAACCGTTTTTTAAACACTGTATTCTTACAGATTTAAGCCTTAGCTGGATACTTCACTTCACTTAGAGCTGTGTTACACACTACATGGAGGGAATTTTCAAAAACCTATAATATGGGCTCTTTAAGCAATAAATGTTACATTATTTTTGAAAAACTCAAGTATATAAATTGGCCTTTAAAATTCATCTCCACTGCAGTTATACAATGAACTACAGTGCATAATTGTGGGGGAATCCTGCATCCTATAATTAAAACCGTCTGTTTCTCAGGATGAAATCTGGGAAATTTGGACTTTCCCCAGAATGGTGCTGACTCTTTCTTTTCTTGCTCTCTCTCTCTCTTGCTCTGTTTATTTCTGCTCCTGTTAGAGGGTCACTCGCCCCAGCCTCTCATTTTCCCTCATGATGGATCAGGAAAGCAAGGAGGGTTGTGTTTTGCTTAAAGGCTAATACCTAGTCAGTGATCTCGTGTTTGTGACTGGAGAGAACGGTGAGTGTGTTTTCTAGTTTCGTTTTATTCGTTAGATTAGATTAATAATTTATTACTGTAGGTAACTATTTTGGAATATGGACAGTGACTTTTTAAATGATTTTGAGTGAAATATATGCAGTTAAAGTCTAAATCATTAGCCCCCCTGTACATTTTTCCCTAATTTCTGTAATTTTTTTAAACATGTTTCTAAACATAATAGTTATTAACTAATTTCTATTAACTGATTTCTTTTATCTTTGTCATGATAACAGCACATAATATTTGATCAGATATTTTTCAAGACACTTCTATACAGCTTAAAGTGACATTTAAAGGCTTAACTAGGTTAATTAGGCGAGTTAGATTAATTAGGCAAGGCATTGTACAGTATACCAATGGTTTGTTGTGTAGGCAATCGAAACAAAATATTGCTTTAGGGGGCTAATAATATTGACATTAAAATGTTTTAAAAAAAATAAAAACTGCTTTTATTTAAACAAATACAAATGGTCACCCCTCCACATGACTGTACATACAGTACTGCTCTCCCACAGGCATCTGACTGGAGCTATACCTAATAAAAATAAACAGCAGTCAAATAGTGGACTCTGTATACAGGGGAACTTACTGACCTGAGTGCAAAAGCACCAACAAGAGGCGTTTTGTTCCTCACCTTGTGGATTTATGGATCTGAAACATGTATTATGAATGTGTTGTTTATTGTCAAGTAAGTTAATTTTAGCATTATGATATTACTATTACTATTATTAGTCACAATTATTCACCCTCCAGTGAAGTTTTATGTCTTTTTTTAAATATTTGACAAATGATGTTTAACAGAGCATAGAATTTTTCACAGTATTTCCTATAATTTTTTTTTTTTATCTCAAGAAAGACTTATTTGTTTTATTTTGGCTAGAATAAAGCATTTTTAAATTTTAATTTTCAGTGGGCAATATTATTAGCCTCCTTAAGCAACATATTTTTTAATATGCCTACAGAACAAACTATAATTTTCAACCCGGGCTCATTGTGAAAACGTAGCCCCGCGGACGTTTCTGCGGACCGCGCTTTACGTCCTGGGAGGTACGTATTCGAGCGTTTTTTGTTTTCGCGGATCCGTGAGAGGCCGCTGTGCGCGCTTTTTCGCGTCTCGGGCGCCTCTCGGGAGCACGCGCCGTTTGCGCCCGCGTTGTTCTTGCGCGAAAAGCCGCCGGATCGGCCGACTCGGCCGACTCGGCCGCCTTCTTCTTCCTCCTCCTCCTTCCCTAAACCCGAGCGACGGTTCGCAAAAGCCGTCTAGAAAAAACAAAAAAAGCAAAAGCCCTCGTCTTCGATTTCGATCGGGTTTTCGGATCCCGCCGCGTTCTCGCCCTTATTTTTCGGATTCTGTTTTTCGTCTTACCTGATTTCCGGAACCGCTGTTCCCCGGACTCGATCCCGGTCGTCGTCCCCGCGGCCGGCTCCTCCTGCTGTGAGCTAAGCGGACAAACTGGTTGCATCGGGAAAGCCCTCCACTCGGGAGGCGAGCCGTCGGCCGGCGAGCGCGAAGAGGGGGGGGCGGAGCGGCGCCACACCGCCCCGCAGCGTTCGATCAAAAAAAAAAACTAAACACGGCCTTACGTACCTCCGGCCACGTAAATGGCGGTCTCCAGAAATGTCCACGGGGCTACGTTTCCAGAATGAGCTTGGGTTGATAATTTTAAAATGACTTGCCTAATTACCCTATCTTGCATATTTAACCTAATTAAGCCTTTAAATGTCACTTTAAGCTGTATAGAAGTGTCTTGAAAAATATCTAGTCAAATATTATGTGCTGTCATCATGGCAAAAATAAAAGAAGTTAGTTATTAGAAATGAGTTATTAAAACTGTTATGACTTCAACTGTATGTGGATACACTTAACTAATCATTATACATTCTAATTATTCTTCTGCAATTATTAGTAAATATATAAAAAGTAATTTGTTACTTTAATGTTTTCACAGGAGTTGAAAGTCACACAACAAGATGTTCCAGATGAGTCAATACTTCGTTGTCTTTCTCCTGTTTGGAGCCGTGAATTCACAGGTAAACCCAGGTGAGAAAACTGCAGAATTATTAATAAAATTCCTATATCCAGATATCATATCCAATAATAAATAATATTTGTTAACGGCAATGTAACTTTAAACAAATCTGAAATAAAACGATGATGATATCCTCAAAACAGTTATTTATGCAACAGTGGTATGTAGAAAATGTCCATATTATAGACGGAACAGTAAAAATGGTCTTTTATTAAACATTTCTTTAAATGATGGATAAAGCACATCTAGCCGGTTGTTCTCCTCAGGCTGTGAAATTACCCAGATGCACATCATCCTGCTTATTACACAGCTACTTGCTCCAACACAATTAGTTGAGCATTTAACAATGTAATCTTTAATTAAATGTAAAGCTTGCAGAAGGATAAGGGATATGGCTGAATGGAGCATACACTAACCTATGTATATATTTATTCAGTCACAACAGGGCCCCAAACAGTCAAGAACAGCGGCATAACAGATAAGCATTAATACATGTACGAATATACTCACTTAACGGTTGAAATGGTTCATGGTACCCAGATAAACCTACGTTATTAGTATCAGCTGTTGTTATCTGGAATTATTACATGGCTGTCTGGAATACTTGATTCTGATTGGTCAATCGTGACCTTCCAAGGTGTGTTTTTTCTGAGATAACAACCGCTGAAACTAATAAAACAGGCTCCTAATGGTTCGTTAAATTATCTTGACCATCAGCAAAAACTTCCACAGGCTGTTTGGCACCATTATGTGACTAAATAATGCATAGGATAGTGTATGCTCTATTCAGTCATTTTCATTTCTGTCAGCTTTGCCTTTAATTAAAGACGAATAAACTATTACAGCTCAGAACGATGTTTTGTGTCTAATTTTAATTGGGTTAATAGTAACAAACGGGAAAGTACATCCAGGTGGTGGTTTTCACAGACTAAAGCCCATTATTATGCAATAACAACTGCCTGGATGTACCTTATTCCTTACTTATACACAGCTGTCTTGGACACTCAGTTCAGATTGGTCAGTCGCGACATTCCAAGGTGTGTTTTTCTCAGATAACAACCGCTGAAACTAATAAAACAGGCTCCTAATGGTACTTTGAATTATCTTGACCATCCGCGAAAACTTCCACAGCGCTGTTTTAGGCTGTTTGGCACCATTATGTGACTGAATAATGCGTAGGATAGTGTATGCTCCATTCAGTCATTTTCATTTCTGTCAGCTTTGCCTTTAATTAAAAAACGAATACACAATTACAGCTCAGACTGATGTTTTGTGTCTAATTGTAATAGGGTTAATAGTAACAAACAGGAAAGTACAACTAGGGGGTGGTTTTCACAGACTAAAGCCCATTATTATGCAATAACAACTGCCTGGATGTACCTTATTCCTTACTTATACACAGCTGTTTGGGACACTCAGTTCAGATTGGTCTGTCGCAACATTAGAAAGTATGTTATTCTGAGATAACAACTGCTGAAACCAATAAAACAGACTGCAAATGGTACTTTGAATTATCTTGACCATCAGCAAAAACTTCCACAGCGCTGTTTTAGACTGTTTGGCACCAATATGTGACTGAATAATGCGTAGGATAGTGTATGCTCCATTCAGTGATTTTCATTTCTTTCAACTTTGCCTTTAATTAAAGACAAATAAACTATTACAGCTCAGAACAATGGTTTGTGTGTAATTGTAATCAGGATAATAGTAATAAATGGGAAAATAAATATATATATATATATATATATATATATATATATATATATATATATATATATATATATATATATATATATATATATATAAGACAATACATTGAAGATACACTGTCAAACACGAAAAAAAAAACTACAAAATGCAATAAACATTTATCAAACAACCATGAGATCTAAAATCTAATTTTTTAATGAGCGTAACAAGCTCATTACAAAAGAAAAATATATTTGATTGCGTAATTTTTTACAGTACAAATCTCAGACATATTGTTCACATGCTTTACACATACTGTAGGATGCACCGCCGGACATCATAGTGTCTATTCAATCTGTTAAAATGAGATTGATATAAAGTATTCACTGTATGACCTGTATGAGTTTAAAAACATGTTGTTCTTTAATTTACTGCTGAGGGGCTGTTATATATGTGACCATGGTCTTATGTTGCTGGGGTATATTTTTAGCTATAGCCTAAAACACATTAGCCCCTTTCACACATACAGACCTTTCCGGAAAATTACCGGCAATTTTCCGGAAAGGTTGTTTGTGTGAACAGGCCCTTTTTGAAAATATCGGTAAATTCGTTCTGGCTATTTTCCGGAAAGAGAAGTTGTAACATTACCGGTAATTTGCCGGAATGCTGCGCTGTGTGAATGCAGAAGGAAGATTGCCGTAATAAGCGCGTGCACGTCTAGAACGGGCTGACGTGAGACGCCTGCTTTAGCCAATCAGAACAGTCAGACGCATTCACGTGCGCGCGCTTTATGAGAATAAAAGCCTTTGAATATTTTTTCCAGACACCTTTAGCTGCTAGATGTTAGACAGATAATGTTTCTATGTTCTTTCTTAATGCTGTGTAAATAATTATCGATAAAATGTTTATGATAATCCGTCGTTTGTTTACCTTCAAGCTTTGCGTGTGCCCGTGAGCGCCCATAGCGCCAGCACATACGCATATCATGAACATCTCGACATGCGAAAGTGTTTCCCTATGTTTTCATTAGAGTTGTACTCAATACTGATCCATCCGAAGAGTTTGTAATGTAGTCAAATGTTTACAAATACAAGCGCAGCCGTTTAGAGGTCATTTCTGGTTAATGATGTCAGAATTTACCGGCATTTTGCGATGGATGTGTGAATGCTCTTTTCCGGAAAAATTCCATAACGTCCTCGCCTGTGTGAACAGCGCTTTTTTGAACATACCGGTAAAGTAGTTCCGGAAATTTTCCGGATATTTACCGGTATCACTGTGTGAAAGGGGCTAATGTTTGGGTCAAAACTATCATTTTGTTTCTTTTATACCAAAACTCATTAGTACAGTATATTATTATGTACTTTATTAAGTAAATGTCCTACTGTAAATATATCCAATCCAGGCTCATTCTAAAAAAGTAGTCCCGCAGATGTTTCTAGAGACCGCGAATTATGTAGCCGGAGGTACGTATCGCTGCATTTCATTTTTTTAAGCGAACGCTACGGGGTGGTATGACACCTTTCCTTTTGGTGCTTACCGGCTGACCACTTACCTCTATGTGGAGGGCTTTCCCGCTGCAACCAGTTTGTCCAGTTAGCTCGTCGTGTACGTCGGCGAACTTGAGGCGCAGAGAGGAGTTAACCACAACGACGACCAGGTTAGAGTCCGGGGAAGAGCGATTTCACAAATCAGGAAAGACAAAAACAGAATCCTAAAAAAAAAATGAACGAGTGGGAGTGAATAACAGGGTCAGTCGATTGGCCGGTCGCCCCTTTAGTCATTCAGTCGGTCAACAGCGGCCTCTGGTGGGTTTACGCGAGAATAGCGCAGGCGCGAACGGCACTCGCAAGACACATTTAAGATGTAAAAAAAAGTGACTCGCAGATTCACGAAAACAAATCTGCAGTACGTTTCGTGGTCGCCAGAAACGGCCACGGGACTACGTTTTTAAAATGAGCCTGGGTTACATATATCAAAGGTTATTTTTTATTGTAACGCAAATTGTCAAGGACTTTATATAGACAACTTTAAAATTGATTTTCCCAATATATATATATATTTTTAAACCCTCAGATTCTGACTTTTAAATAGCTCTGCCTCAGCTAAATATTATCAATCATATTAATTTCAAACAGTTAGCACTTAGGATTGGTTTTGTAATCCAGAGTTACATATAGCCTTTATGAATGGTGTAAGTTTGAACGAAGCTTTTTTTCCTAGCTAATAATTTTTGGTCGTCAAAGTTCGGAGAATGTTAGTTTATAAATATAAAACAAAAACTGAACCTGTAAGAAAAATTTTAGGAACTGCCTCATAAAAGAACCAACAACTGGGAATCATGCATGAAAATAGTGTGACAGGGAGTCCGCATGATCTTAAAAAGTCTTGAATTTCAAAAAACAAATTTTAAGCCTTCAAAAGTCTTACATTTACTGAAATATTGTGTTGTAGGTCTTAAATCGTTTTAAACTGGTCTGGTCTTTTTTATTTGTAAAGACCATTTTTTTCTTTCTTTCATGTAAAGCTACTCAATTTAGTTTATTATAGTTTACTTATATTATATTATATTTAGTTTTAGTTTGTTTTAAACAGTTAATTAAAAAAAACAAAACAAAACAATGCTATGTGGGAAAAAAGTACGTCAACTAGTGTTAGCTTGTTTTGACATAATATTTAAAATATGTAGCATTTAGCTCTGTATACGTCTGAAATTTCATTCACAAAAGTCTTAAAATGCATTAAATCTGACTTAATGAAACCCACAGAAACCCTGTGTGAAAAATAATAATTGATAAATTCAGGATTTCTTAGCGGCTACTGTACAATCAGTTTAATTTCATTTTAGTTTATTTCCTATTTTCGTTCATTTCAAAATTTTTTGCTATTCCAAATGTTTTTAAAGAGAAACATCAACACAAAGCTCCATCGGTTCATAGTAAGCTCGTCCTGGCATGAACATAAAAGTGTCTGTGTTTTCTGCTGAGGCCTCACGGATGGGGTTGACTGGTATTTTGGGTGTTTGCTTACGGGGTGTGGATTCAGCCTGCAGAGGTTGTGTGTCCACCTTAATTCAGCACAATGCCACCTACTGTGTAGTGAATGCCGGTCTGGTGCGATGGAGACCTCACGCTGAAAACTCACCATACAGACAGATTATGGCTTCAGGGTCTTACAACTAGAGATTACCAAAGAACCCTTCAAAGATTTGGTCATCAAAAGCCAGCGGTGTGAAGTAACAAATTACAAATACTCAAACTACTGTGATTGAGTAGGTTTACTCAGGAATTGTACTTCACTAAGTAGTTTTAAAAATGTGTACATTCACTTTAACTTGAGTTCATTTAGAGTATTATTTAGTGAATTATTTAGTAATTATAATAAGTATTTAGTATTATTTAGCAATTATAAGTGTAGTCGCATGTTTACTTTGCATAACACTGATGAGAAGATGCCGAATGCCTACTGTTTGATGACTTAAATTGGCTTAAACTAAACCCCAGTGCATTACAGAATATTACGTTTTCACACTCACACACGCACTAATCGTTAGGGGGGAGTTAGGACGATTGTAAGGGGCCATACATTTAGGGGGTCCCCAGAGACATTATTAGGGGCCAGCGCTAACCCCATACCCAACACCCCTACCACCCCACCTCCAACTGCCCAACACCCCCCCCCCCCCCCTTCACCTGTATCCGCGACCGTCCCCCACCCACCCCCGCTCTTCTCTTTAATCTGCGATAACCCCCTCTCTCTTAACTTTCATTTGCGTCACACAACGACCACAACCCCCTCCCCCCACTCTTCACTTTTATCTGCGTCACCCAACCATCCACAACTGGCCCAACTACCCACCCGGCAGAGTATGGTTGGATTCAGAGGGTTGTGCATGGTTGAAAATTTAAATTATACTAACAAAATAAATATTTATTTAAAACCATTTAATTCAGGTAATGCTAAAAAGAATATATTTTCATGAGAATTACATCTGAAACAAACAAATTACTTAAAATTAAAAAAACTTTACCTACAAAAATGAAAGATTGAAACCATTGTATTGTATTGAAACAATTCAATTCTTCAGTTTTTTTTTTTAGGACAACTTAATTGTTATACTGTCGGTTGAGACTGCATGTCTGTAAATATTCTGGCAGTAGCAAGTCTTGCCACTTGCTCAGCCATAATAATCAAAGCAGCATCGTAGCAAATTTATACCACCAAGACCAAACACAACATTGCCATATACATATTTGCCATACTAAATCTCTTCAAAAGTTAACAGAACCTTCCTTAATGTCGTAGCTGTATGTAGGTATCCTCTAGGAATGAATGGAGGTCAAATTCAGGATGAAGATATTTCTGCTTCCAGCCAATGGTCAGAGTCCACCGCCGCTCGATATGGCAGGTACCCCCAAAACAACACGGGCTTATTCTGAAAACGTAGTCCCACGGACGTTTCTCAAGACAGCAAATTATGTAGCTGGAGGTACGTGTGGGGCGGTATGACGCTGTTCCTTTATATGTGCTTACCAGCTGACCACTTACCTCCGTGTGGAGGGCTTTCCCACTGCGACCATTTTGTCCAGTTAGCTTGTCGTGTATGTCGGCAGACTTGAGACGCAGAGAGGAGTTGACGACGACAACGACCGGGTTCGAGTCCGGTAAAGAGCAGGGGTCCGTTCTTCGTACCTCGCTTAAATGATCTAAGATGATTTTGCCGATCCTGGATCTTTTAATCTTGAAAACTGATCTCTCGCTAATTTGGTTCTTCAAACAAGTTCGCGAATCAGATTAGAATGTCTGGATGAACTGATCTGAGATCGCTGCGTGTGTTGTGAAGGACTGATCTATCGATCCTCGAAATCATGATCAGCAATGCAACGATTGGCTGACGGCACAGCAGCGTAATGACATCATCTGATTAATATTCAATTATCCATGTGAGCAAAATTACATCAAATTAGCAGTAAACTGTTTGTTACGTATATGACACGCAATAACTTTCCACATTTGTTGTGAGCTGCAGGCTTTACACTTTCATGTGTCAAGAGTATTCATCATGTATTTCAATGCAAATCAATGTATTTAGTTCTACCTTTAGAAAATAATTTCTTTATTATAGTAGCCGTTTTTTTAAGCGCTGTATGGAATAACTGGATGTTTACAAAAGCATTTTGATATTGGTAAAGGCGTCTGCAACTATTGTGAAGCATCAAATCACTGTCATGACTGCATTAATGTATTATTTCTTTTTTTTTTAAAAGTCACATATTCTGAATTTCTATTATTATACACAAATTGTATAAAGCGATCTAAAAAGTTCATATCAATACATTTTCTCTTTGTACTTTCATTTCGAGGGTGCAGATTGCATAAGTTTTGTTAATATAACTTTATTTTATTAATAACTATAACTTTATATATATAGTTAAATTTTTTTTTACTATTTTCCCAAGTGTATATAACTACTACTCTAAGAAAATATCATAATTCGGTACTTTCTCTATTATCTTTGCTTGAACTGAGCCGATCTAATCCTGTTTATATGAATTGAACCTGCTCCCGATCAGGTTTGAGCTAGCAGAACTGTTGCTATGACAACAACTCTCAGATCAGCTTTGAAGAACGAAACGATCCTGGATCATGTCAAATCGTCAATATCCAAATCCAGCTAACAGAGTAATCCACGTACGAAGAACGGACCCCTGTTCCTGAAATCAGAAAAGACAAAAACAGAGTCCAAAAAATAAAATTAACGAGTGAACCACAGGGTGAGAATGTGGTCAAATCCAAAAACGTGGTCAAATCAGAGGAGGGTTTTTCTTTTTCTGGACGGCTTTTGTAAGCCTTCGGCTGGGTTTAGGGAAGTGAGCGGGCGGGCGGGTCAATCTGTAAAATTGGTTGGGTTTAGGGTAGGAGGAGGGTGGGTCAGTCGATAGGCCGGTTGCCCAGTCAATCATTCAGTCGGTCAGCAGCGACCTCTGGTAGGTTCACGTGAGAACATCGCAGGTGCGAATGCCACTCGCAAGAGGCATTTGAGATGCGAAAAAGTGCACACAGCGGCCTCTCGTGGGTTCGCGAAAACAAAAACTGCAAAAATACGTACCTCCCGGCACATATTTTGCAGTCTCCAGATACGTCTGCGGGACTACGTTTTCAGAATGGGCCTGGGTTGTCCAACACTTTGGTCACACAATTACAAAAATATTTATCATAATACATCTTATTTTGTTTTCCATCAAAACTTTATTCCAGATTGGATTTTGATGATGGAGATGGTGCGTGGTGTCCGGATGTCATGGCTGAAGCGCACAGTCTGAAGGAGTTTCTGCAGATTGACCTCCGCACTCTGCATTTTGTCACTTTGGTTGGCACACAGGGACGTCATGCAGACGGGGTGGGCAATGAATTTGCCCAGAGATACAGGATTAAATACAGCCGGGACGGCACTCGATGGGTCTCCTGGCGGGACCGGCAAGGTCGACAGGTGAGCTGGCTTTGTTGCAGGTTTTCTCTGAGCTCTACGTATGATATTGGCAAAGAAAAATAGACATTAAAAAGTCATCATTTTGAAGTAAAAGGATTTCTATCTTGTACCAGCTCTGCTCCTTTGTACCAGCTTGACCAGCCTGGTTTAAGCTGGACATAGCTGGTTTTGGCTGGGCTCCCAGCCTGGCTTGGCTGGTCAAGCTGGTTTTAGCTGGATTTAGCTGGTCATTTTCCAGCCTGACCAGCTAAAACCAGGCTGGAAATGGCTGGAAACCAGCCTGGAAGTGGCCAAAACCCCTCTAAAACCAGCCTGGTCGACCAGCTAAAACCAGCCAACCAGCCCAGGCTGGTTTAAGCTGGATTTTTCAGCAGGGGAGGTCGAGCTCCAGGAACAGGGTTGAGCACCACTGGTATAAAGGATGATATGATGGTGAGTAAGTAATGACATTGATTTTAAATTGCACAGATGAATGTTTATTCATTCATTCGTTCATTTTCTTTTCAGCTTAGTCCCTTAATTAATCAGGGGTCACCACAGTGAATGAACCACCAACTTATCCAGCATTGTTTTTACGCAGTGGATCCCTTTCAGCCGCAACCAAACACAGGGAAATGGATGTTTATTGTGAAAATTATTGTCACGGTCTGTGTATTCTCATCATTCTTCTTCTTTTTAGATCATTGAAGGAAACAGTAACGCCTATGACATCGTGCTTAAGGACCTGGAGCCTCCTATTATTGCTCGTTTTGTGCGCTTCATGCCTGTGACTGACCCGTCTATGATTGTGTGTATGAGGGTGGAGCTCTACGGCTGTGAATGGCTCGGTAAACTCTTCTTTTTCTACTTTGTGTATTTACTCAAATGCTTTCCTTGCATTAATTAACCTCAAAAGAAAAATACAGGTTTGTAAACCTTCTAAAAACAAAAACACGTAACGTAAACCAGCTTGTAAGTGCTGTAAAATTGTATTTTGGGCTAAACGGTAATACATTCATATAATGTTAGGCTCTGCTACTATTAGGGTTACACAATATTGGAAAAATCTGACATTGTGATATTTTGTTTTGCCGTGATATATATTGCGATATGAATATCATTTCACAAGTTGATTTGAATAGCTCTATTTGGTACAATTTCATAAATTTAGATCAACTGGGACGAACAAGTCTTCTTCCATGCAGTGCATCTGCATAAAATAGAATACATTACAAGCAATAAATAAATAAATATACTGCTTTATGTTTTTTAAACAGTTTTCAAAAACAGAAATTGAACAATTGAATGTAAAATAACAGTCATCATTGTATAAATAATTTTAAAATGATCATCTTTATCTTTTAATCTTCACTAAATCATCTTATCCTGCTGTGTGACTACTGCAGATACACACATTGTGATATCAATGCTTAAACTATTTATTGTTTAGCCCTAGTTATTTTATTTTCAGCATGGAATTAAATGTCACTGAAAAATGGCAATCAAACTCACTTTAGAAATAGGTGTGGTCACATGACATGAAAACTGCTGGTACAAAGTAAAAATACAACTGTAAAAAGAAAAATGATGCTTTTAAACATTTTCCTGGCCAGAATTGAATAAAACATGTTGAAAAGCCCCTATTATACATTAAAAAGGGTCATATTTTGAGGGTCTACGACAACAGGCTGATATGCATGTATAACTCCTACACCATCCAACCCGCTACTAGCTGGTTTCCAACCGCTGATCTTCCGCATGGGAGTCGATTGCTCTACCAAGGAGGCTAAAGACCATGGCCTCTAGTGATTCTCGCTAGAGCACATTTAGAGGTCAGAGGAGTGAGGTTTACCTGCACAGCACTCACTAGCTGGCCTCCGTTACACATGCAAGGTCAAAAAACACTTTCATTGTCTTATAATCTGCATTTATTTTTACCTAATAATCCCAACGACTCCCATATGATTTGTTCAGTGATTCATTTGTTCCCATACCCCTCCTTAGCATGATGCTAATCTGCACTGATTAGACCGATGACAGTCTGAAATGAGTGAAATGCCCACCACGGCTTATCAACAATATTGAAGTAGTCAGAGTGCAGAGTGTATGTGTGAGCATACCTGCCAACACGCCTATTTTTCCTGGGAGTCTCCCGTACTTCAGACCCATCTCCCGCCACCCTCCCATTTTGTTTTTTATCCCGGAAAACTCACGTAATTACATACATTTCATATTTCTCATCTTTGATGCAGATGGCCTTGTGTCCTACAGCGCCCCTGCTGGCCAACAGATGACTTTCAGAGGCCAGCAGATCTACTTAAATGACACCGTGTATGACGGAGCCGTTAGTTCCAGGTACAACATAACACTTAGTCAGGCGAACGCTGTTATATCTTTGCTCAAGTGTAATTATTTGTTTACTTTTCCAGCATGGCAGAAGGTCTCGGGCAGCTGACTGACGGCAGCTGGGGTTTGGACGACTTCACTAAAAGTCAGGTGTATGGAGTCTGGCCTGGCTATGACTATGTGGGCTGGACGAATGCTAGTTTACCTGGTGGCTCGGTGGAGATGACCTTTGAGTTTGACCGGGTCCGAAACTTCACCTCAATGAAGGTTTGTCTACTGAAATACATCTGCATCAACATGGCTATTGTGACAGAAGCGTTCAGCATAGTTATACTGACACGTGTATGATACGTGTTACAGTAATACTTTGAGGTAAATTGTAGTGTAACGTTATCTAATTATTAGGATAGTTCATCAAAAACTCATTTATTCACTCTTTACTTGTTCCAAATGGTTTGATTTGCGTTTAATCTGTTGAACATAAACAAAGATGCTTTAAACAAACCTGTAACCATTGACTTCCATAGTATTTGTGTTTTCTACTTCTGAAGTCTTTGGTTACATGTTTCCAGCTTTTTTCAGAATATCTTTTTTTGTGTTCAACAGAATTAAGAAACTCTTTGGGCCCTATCATACACCCGGCGCAATGCGGCGCAACGCAATAGTTGTTTGCTAGTTTCAACTCAGTGTAAGAGTTGTTTTGACATTTCGCGCCACGTGGTTTAAATTGCAAATGCATTTGCGCTCATATGTGTGCCCATAGGCGTTCTGATCTAAAAAAGCAGGCGTGTTTTGGCGCGTTGCTCTTTTGAGAAACTAAAATACACTGTTCAATAGACCAGAACAAAGCCGGTGTAACGTGGAGACTGACACGGAGGGATCCATTTTGCAGTATTTATTAGACACAGTTCAAACAAACATCCAACACGCACTAAAGTGCGAACTCACATCAACAGCAATAAAGATCGTGGGGCTGGCGGCTGACAGACACAGTGATTTACCAGGCATAGATCAGTGGCAGGCTGCGTGGTTCAGAGTCCTTATAACAAGCGTGGGTCGAGGGCAGGTAGCATGGTTCAGAGTCCGTGTAACAAACGAGGGTCGAGGGCAGGCAGAAGGCAACTCAGAGTCAGAAACAGTCCAGGGTAATGCACAGAAGATCAGGCAGGGACTAGCGCTCAGAAATGTTGGCCGTGGCTGAACAAGACTTCGCGCTGGACTGTGGTTTGAGTGTGGCTTATATAGGGAGCGTGGGTCATTACCGGGATTCAAATCAGGTGTGTGCACAATCAGTCTATGTGGATGATGTCATGCTAGAAGTCCGGGGATGGCGGCCTCTTCTGGCCAGCGAGGGGAATGACTGGGACCGAGTTGGTGACAGCCGGTCTATTGTCCAGCGCAGAGCACGTTAGTTGTGCGCCTCGCTTAAACACTGCTTAATACACACAAGATGTAGAGCAATAAGCAAATATCTTTACATATGAAAAATAATTAAAATATTAAGGATATATAGGATATAATAAGGATATATATATAGGATATAAATATAAAGGATTAAAATATTACAAAACCTATTTTTTTTTAGCCTACATAAATTTAAAAACCACTGCCTTCATGCCTTCATCTCAGAAGGCTTTTTTAGTTCATTCAATTTGCTTTTATATAATGTTATGTTTATTATTATTAATTATTATATCCATATTTATATTTGTTTTATTAAAAACAGGCTTAGATTTGTCAAGCTTAGATTGTCAGGTATTAGACCATATGGGGCACAGCATGTGTATTAGGATATAACTCAGGTTTTTGACCACACTTCGTTATTACTGTTCATTTATTCATTTGCTGGAAATTAGAACTGAATTTAGAAATAGTTTTGAAACAAATATTTGCGCTTAACAAAGAAAATTAATTATTTATAGACTAATTGATGTCTGTGCGTAAAGGTTTCCCTATCCACGAGAGCGAAAGTGAAAGTTAATAATTTATCTCTCATTTTCGCGCTGTAGATACTCTGTTTAACTGTTTTCGTGCTAGTGAAATGCTGAGTTTTACCACTTCCACTTACTTTACAACATGTATAGTAAATGTGCCATGGTGCACGTAACTGACTCTTAAAGGTAATGGGAGATGAGACTCTGATTGGTTTATTCTCAAAACACACCTATAACTCATTAAGAAAATAAACTCAACCCTTTAAGACCGTGCGCCACGATGCAAAGCAGATTTTCCCATCCTTATATTAGCAAAAATGCGTTCTGACACACCCTGAAAGCGTTTGCGCCCTGCGCTTTGCTCTTTGCGCATGGACCGTCAAAACAGAGCCCATAAGCAAATTGTGAATTTTTTTTTGTAAATCTCTTAATATTTAATATTAATAACTATTATCCATAAAATAAAACAATACAAAGTTAATACTGCTACATCACCTTCGCAATCCAGTCACTGCTAGTAGTATTTTTTAATGTACTAGCATACTAAAATGCAAGTAAAGTACCTGGTTTTGAATTTCTTCTGTAGGGTGTTATTTGGCACATCATTTAAAGTTAAAGAGCCCCTATTATACATGAAATATGGTCATATTTTGGTTGTAAGGGTCTCCACCAACAGTCTAATATGAATCTAAGGTCAAAAAACACTTTCATGGTCTTATAATATGCATTTGTTCCCAAACCCCTCCTTGGCGCAAAGCTAATCTGCGCTGATTGGACCGATGACAGCCTGTTGCGATTGGTCGACACTGACAACGTTCAGCTCAAGACAGAGTGATATGCCCAGCACAGCTTATATACAATATAGTAGTCAGAGTGCATAGTGTAATGTGTGAGCATACCTGCCAACACTCCCTCTTGTTTGTTTTTTATCCCGGAAAACTCCCGTTATTTCAACCACCCACCCACCCGAAACACGCTTCATAGTAGTTCCTAACACCATAGAACACAGTACCCGGTTCTCACCAGTGTTATCATGCAGATGTTAAAATTTTATTCCATTATAATAAACTCAACATTGCATATCCGGAGATGTGACTTTTGCAGATGCATACATTGCAGTATCGATGCTGAAACTATATTGTGCAGCCCTAACTTCAATATAGGTTAGTTGTCTTCTCTATCCTTGGCCAAAAGCTTGCTCTCACATTGTTAGTGCTATGAAAGCATTATCAAAATCAATTAACATAGATATAAAAAACAAATTTAAACTAAATTGATTGTTGCATGTTCTGTGATATGCTGTAATACATTTGAACGTCATTGTTTTTATTATTCACCATGTACATGTAGACATTACAACTTACATGAATCAACAGGTCATGAAAATTTACTTGAAAGTCTTGGAAAAATTTTGGAAAAGTCATGGATTTTTAGTATTAAAAATGTGTATGAACCTTGTTAGAATAAACAATACTTGTTCATAGTTCAAAGTTTACTAAATCCTTATTAAAATCTAAAGATGTGCTTGTTAGCATTAGTTAATGGGCTGTAACTTAAAATAACAATCAACAACTTCATTTTCTTTAAAGTCCGCGTGAAATCAAAATGTACAATGTTTATTTTGTTGGCTCACATTGTTATTCTTGAGGTGAATAATTAATCCATGCAAGTTATTCCACTGGAAAAAAAATGTTTTGGTAATCTTTAATCCAAGTCTGATCTTTTGCTTCCGCCTTTGGAGTGGTGGTCCTTCAATTGACAACTTGAGGACTTCCATAGAAACTGTATATGTATAATTTCAACCATGCCACTCGTACAGTTTGCTACAAGCCCTGCTCAATATTCAGTTTCAGTTGGAAATACATCAACATTTATTCATTCATTTATTCACAGCGGAATGAACCACCAACTTATCTAGCATTTGTTTTACGCAGCGGATGCCCTTCCAGCTGCAACCCACCACTGGGAAACACCCATACACTCTTGCATTCACACACGTACACTACCAATTTATTTATTCAATTCACCTATGCCGCATGTCTTTGGACTGTGGGGGAAACCTGAGCACCTGGAGGAAACCCACACCAACATGGGGAGAACATGCAAACTCCATACAGAAATGCCAACTGTCCCAGCCGGGGCTCAAACCAGTGACCTTCTTGCTGTTAAGGTGATCGTGCAACCCACTGCACCACTGGGACGCCCAGTAAATCAAAAAACTGTAAATTAATTGTAAATTGTAAATGAAAAAATGTCTCAGCAACTTTCGGTACATGCCGACTTTAACATTTAAAGATGATTAAATTACATGATTGTTCATTATTTTTTGAATGCTCGTAAATAAATAAACTAATGGAACCTTACAACTTTACCTAATGTTTCCAGTGATAGCATATGGAAGCTTGCTAAGCATAGGTAAAATGTTAGCATCCTCATTATTTTGCATCGAATAGATAAACCTTCTGGTTCAACAGGTCCACTGTAACAACATGTACGCATGGGGAGTGAAGATGTTCCGACAGGCCGTGTGTTCCTTCCGTTCGGATGCAGACTGGGAGCCCAATCCTGTGTTTTTCAAGCCGAAAGCAGACAGCATCAGTCCAAGTGCTCGCTTTATCACTGTTGCTCTTGGCAACCGCATGGCCAGCGCAATCAGGTGCCGTTTTGCGTTCAGTGACATCTGGATGATGTTCAGCGAAATTGCTTTCCAGTCAGGTAATAGTGGCTCAATTACTGCACGCTCTTTCTTTGCACGTACGTGGTTGGTTTTAGCATATTAATAGCCATTTAATTAATTCAAAATGCCTTTCACCGAATTAATTCACTTTTCAGATACAGCAGTGTACAACACCTCTCTTGTACCTCGCAAACGTAACCAAGCTCCAGGTATTTACCATGTAAACATTGAATTGTACATAATGCACAGTGCTGTCGTGTTGCGCTTTTGGTTTTCGTGTTTGTATTATGAATGCACAGTTAACAGCACCACCTAGTGTTCATTACCACCAATGACCATATACGGTGCTTAGAGTAAATGAGTACCCCCTCTTTTGAAAATTAATGTTTATCCATTTCTCAGTGACTGTAGCAGCCAATAGTTTTGATATATATATATATATATATATATATATATATATATATATATATATATATATATATATATATATATATATATATATATATATATATATATATATATGCACACAGTTGAAACCAGAAGTTTACATACACTGTATAAAAAGGCATGCATAACCATTTAAAAAAAGCCAGATGTTGATGTGACTAAACTTTTTCTCTTTTAGGTAAGTTAGGATTATCACATTTGTTTCTGTTAAGCTTAATAGCAGAAATAAGGAGAAATCATCGACTTTTCTTGAAAGTCAAGTTTACATACAATAAGATTTTTCTGCCTCTGAAAAGCTCAGATGATGGTGTCAAGGTTTTGGAAGTTTCTGATTGGCTAATTAATTTAAGGAAAAGCACTTGTTCTCAACAATCCGGAATTTCTCTCTTCTGATGAACAGAAAACATATTTTAAAAATGCTTGAAACAAGTAGTCTTTATTTCCATATTGTTTTCTTACTATGGACATCAGTGGCTTCCAGTATTCAACATTTTTCAAAATATCTTCTTTTGTGTTTAGCGGAATAATAAAACCTCATAAACGGTTGGAAACACGCGAAGAAGAGTAAATTATGAGTAGATTTTTTATTTTTGGGTGAACTATCCCCTTAATAAATAAATTTTCATTGATTCATTTTCTTTTCAGTTTAGTCCCTTTATTAATCTGGGGTCGCCACAGCGGAGTGAACCGCCAACTTATCCAGCATATGTTTTACACAGCGGACCCATCACTAGGAAACATCCATACACACACATTCACACTCATACACTATGGACAATTTAGCCTACCCAATTCACCTGTACTGCATGTCTTTGGACTGTGGGGGAAACCGGAGCACCCGGAGGAAACCAGCGCGAACGCAGGGAGAACATGCAAACTCCACACAAACGCCAACTGACCCAGCCGAGGCTCTAACCAGCGACCTTCTTACTGTGAGGTGACAGCACTACCTACTGCGCCACTATAATTATTTTTATTTATTTTATTTATTCATTATTTTACATAACAAGGGACATTGTACATTAATCAACAATTCCCAATAACTTATATGTACTCAAATTAGCCCAAGACTAGATTTAATTGGTGGTCCCTTTGCCAAATGTTAAATCCCGATACCAATAAAAATACAAATTCAAACTTTAAGCAATCATGTAATGCAGTATAATATGATGCAGCAATGTGGTAAAATGCCAATAAATGGATGCCGTTTGACACAAAATGTCTATTTCTTATTTTCTGAACGATTAAATTGTGTTTTTTTTTTTATATCAGTGGATGATCCCACCCACAAAATCGATGACAGCAGTACAAGGATCCTCATCGGCTGTTTGGTGGCCATTATTGCCATTCTGTTGGCCATCATAATCATCATACTATGGCGACAGGTCTGGCAGAAGATGATTGAGAAGGTAAGATATTTTTGTTTAGGATTTGCTCAAGTAAAATGTAGAAGATTTGTCAGTCTTCACTACATTTTACTGCAGCAAACAATAGTATTAAAGAAATAATTCATTCAAAAATTCTGTCATTTACTCACCCTTTACTCGTTTCAAACCCTTACGAGCTTCCTGCTTTGACTGAACACAAAAGCAGATATTTTGAAGAAAGTTGGAAACCTGTAACCATTGACTTCCATAACGTTTGCATGAAGGTTAATGGTTTCAGGATTTCAGCTTTCTCCAAAATAACTTCCTTTTTGCTCAACAGAAGAAACTCATAAAGGTTTGAAACCACTTGAGGGAGAGTAATAGTGAGTACATTTTCATTTTTAGGGGATCATCTTGTAAATAGCCTACTGTAGTATTTTAATTGATACTACAGTAAACTACTACATGTAACTAAAACTGTGAACTAGTACCGTAAATAATAAGTAATACTGTCTCCTATTGTAGTATTTAGTATAGTATTTAGCTTGTTTAAGTGTTCCTTGTTAATGTATGTGTCTCATACTATAGAAAGAACTGTAGTGAACTGATAAACAGTATTTTAAAAGCACTCAAATTATTTTGCTGCTTGTTCAAACAACTTATTTAAAATTAGCATTTTAATTTATTTGTTAAATCCACCTAATTTGTTAAGTTAACTTAAATGATAACAATTGAAAGCAGAAGTTTACATACACTGTATAAAAAGGCATGCACAACCATTTGTTTTTTAAAAAAAGTCAGATGTTAATGTGACTAAACTTTTTCTCTTTTAAGTAAGTTAGGATTATCACATTTGTTTCTGTTAAGCTTAATAGCAGAATAATGAGAAATTGTTATAACGTCTCTTGAAAGTCAAGTTTACATACAATAAGATTATTCTGCCTCTGAAAAAGCTCAGATGATGGTGTCAAGGTTTTGGGAGTTTCTGATTGGCTAATTGACAACATTTTAATTGGAGTTGGAGTTAATTGGAGGCACCACTGCAGAATAGTATTTAAGGAAAACCTCAAACACACGGCTTCCCTGTATGACAACATGGGAAAATCAACAAGCCAGAATCAACAAAAAAAAAGCCAAATTATATTACAATTTGCTAAATTACACTGGGAAAAATTATTGGAGACATGTCCTGCGGTCTGATTAAACTAAGATTGAATTGTTTAGCCATACAATGTGTTACATTTGGTGGACAAAGGGGAAAGCTTACAAGCCTAGGAACACCATCCCAACTGTGAGGTATGGGGGCGGCAGCATCATGTTGTGGGACTGTTTTGCTGCAGGAGGGACTGGTCCACTTCACAGCATAGATGGCATCATGAAGAAAGAATTATGTAGAAATACTGAAGCAACATCTCAAGACATCAGCCAGAAAATTAAAACGTGGCCACAAATGGGTCTTCCGAACAGACCATGACCCTAAGCATACTGCCAAATTAGTTAAAATGTGCTTTAAGGACAACAGAGTGAATGTTTTAGAGCGGCCATCACAAAGCCCTGATCTCAATCCTATAGAAAATTTGTGGGCAGAGTTAAAAAAGCTTGTGCGAGCAAGACAGCCAATCTGACTCAGTTACACCAATTCTGTCAGGAGGAATGGGCCAAAATTCCTGCAAACTATTGTGAGAAGCTTGTGGAAGGATACCCAAAACAGCTGACCAAAGTTTTACAGTTTAAAAGCAAAGCTAAATACCAAGGAAATGAATGTCAACTTTTGACTGTCTAGAAATTAATAAAAACTTCTCAAAAAAAAAAAAAAATCTCATTATTTTGGCATTTAGCAAGTATAAATCATTTAGGTAATCCTAATGGACCTAAAATAGTAAACGTTATTATGATTTACCATCAGACATTTAAAAAAAATGGTTATGTTCCTTTTTTTTAGAGTGTATGTAAACTTCTGGTTTCAACTGTGTGTGTTGGCATAACATGAATGGTGTGGAATCCTGCATTTCTTACAGTGAGGTTTACTACAGTATATGGAAAACAGTTGCTAATGTGAATAGTATGTCTGTGTACATTCTAATGTATAGAAAGGATTTAAAATAATTGCTGTAAAACGTAAATATCAAATCCACCAAAACATTGCTTTAAAGGTTATAAGGCTATGTAAAAATTCCCCTGAAAAGCCATATATTTTCTTAAAGGCACACCACAAACATAAAATATAATATATTTAAAGAAGATTTACTACAGTAATTAATTTGGTATTTTGTTTATTTCGTTTTACAACACCATTGCAATTTTACAGTACCTTTACTATTGTAATGTTCAAAAACACTGCAGTTTTTACTACAGGAAATGTACTAGATGTTTTGGTAACACTTTAGTTTAAGTAACAATTCACGCCATTAACTGCTGGCTTATTAAATGCCTATTGTTAAGATATTAATTAGCTATAAAGTATGATCTTATTCTATATCCCTAATCCTAGCAAAAACCTAAACCCAACTAATACCTTACTAACTATTCATTATTGTGCTAAAAGTCTTAGTTAATGGTGTGTTAATAACATGAATTGTATGTTAAAATAAAGTGTGACTGATGTTTTATATCAAATGTACTGTAAAATACTTTGGTATTTTTTCATATATTGGTAGTATAATATGTTCAAATAAAAAAAATCAAAATATTACCCTTAAACTAGCTGAAATGTGCATTTTTATGTGTTTAATTGCAGATAAAGCACATTTTTAGGGGTTCGTTCGTTAAATTAATTGTGCCTTCAGCTTTCTGTTATTATTGTGATGTTTATTTACATTGATGTTTTGTTGTAGGCCTCTCGGCGTATGCTGGACGATGAGCTGGCCGTGCGTCTGTCTGTTCAGAGAGAGGCGTTTGTCCACCGCAGCTCCTCTCTGTCCAGCGACGTCGAATCCACTTCCACATACGAGCGCATTTTCCCATTGGGATCTGACTATCAGGAGCCTTCACAACTTTTACGCAAGCTACCAGAATTCCAGGCTATGGAAAACCTTGGTTAGAGCTGTTCAGTATCATGATTCTAACACTGTAAATTATGATATTACATTCATTTTTTATGCACCCCGATGTCTTTTAATTTTATTTTTAATGTAAAAGAAGGTATAAAAGACTTAAAAATGTACTTTTGGTGCTTGTTCAAATTACTTACTTAAAATGAGTTGTAAGAAAAAAATACTTTCTGGGTTTTATGGGACAACCTAATTGTTGTAAGTTCAATCCACTTAAAATTGTAAAAACAATTAAGTTGGGAAGTAATTGTGTGGAACCCAGCATTTTTAGGTGTAGTGACTTGTGGTAAAATATCCATAAAATTGCTTAGTTTTTATGAGCAGATTAAAGTGTCGAAGAATCCTGAAAAAAAAATCATATTTTTAATTATTATATTATATTTAAAGTTATTAGTAAATAATACATTTATGGTAACTAATAGTGGTGTAACGGATCACAAATCTCAGTTCGGAGTACACAGTTCAGAGTTTTTATCTATTACAATAACATATTTTTAAAAAATATAAAAAATAAAATGAAGAAATAACCAGCTGAATAAAAACAAATAGTAAAATATTCAGTACTGTGAAAAATTCATGGTTCTACTACTGTTGCTGATAAAACTAAATGTAGAAATCTAACATAATAATTTGTTTAATATGTTTTTTTTATCTCATTTGCAATAAATGATTCAGTTAATCACTCATTAAACTTCGTTTCATTGTTAGATTTATAATTTTTGAATTACTCAGTGGCATATTTTTGATGGGTGGTTGTCACCACCTATTGGTTAAATAATGTAATTGCTGCCTACAACTTTTATTTTTGAGCGTCAAGTTAAATGCATATGACCATGATTTTAATCTTTACCATAAACATCTGTGGTTATATCTAAACTGTTATTCCATTACTTCTGTGTTATTTAACTGTTTGTAACTAACTCAAAAGACTAAAGACTGAATCTTGATTTTTGCATTTTTCAAACACAGATCTGAATGCAGCGATTCGAATGATTAATAAACGTTTTCAAATCACCTTCATTTATAATTTAGGTTGCGTGGGTGTTGAGATCCTGATCTTTTAATGATTAAACGTGCAGCTGAATTACAGTGAATGCATTAATGCAGGCTAAACAAGTAGTAACAGAAAGCACCTTTAATAACCTAAGAAACCCACCACATCCCGAATAACCCACCACAACTTCTTCAATAATCATTATATTTTACAGAAAAGCCTAAATGCTTTCAGACATGTGATTTGAATGACGCGGGATGCCAACTCTCTGCGATCGTTACAAATTTAGGATTAATCTACATGTAAAAAAAAACAGCATATGTCTGTGGGTCACATGTGTTACGAAGCATGGGTTGTGATCCGTTACACCCACAGCAACTAATAACCTCAACTTTTCCGGATTTTATTGTAATGCTGTAAAATTTTGTAAGTCTGCTTTGAAACAATAATTATTGTGATAAACGCTATACAAATAAACGTATAGTTCATAATTGAAGATAAAAATAAATAAATAAATTAGCCAAAACATTAGTTGAATTTTTACTTTTCTATTCTATTTTTTCAGACTTCCCATAATGTCTTAATTTAACCTAGACAATAATATTAGTTGACTTTTGTTTATTGGCGCTTTTAGTATAATACATTTAAAACATTGCTCACCAAACCTGTTCCTAGAGGGCCGGTGTACTGCAGATTTAAAGGGCCATGAAACCCACTTGTTTCAGCAGGGTGTTTTCACACCTCTACTTTGGAAAAAGTCTGAAATGTCGGAGGAACTAAAGTGAGATGGTGTAGGAGTGTCTATTTGGGCACGCGCGAGTTTCAGAGTCAAAACACACACACACAAACACACACACGGAAGCAAGTGATGGTGTTTACATGGACATCTGTAGTCGAATTATTTGCCAAATTATTAAATGGTGGACTTTAACTGCAGTTTGGCTCTTTCAATTAGGGAATTCATTCTTGCCCCTCGCGACAAACGAGATATTTGATTCGAGAAATTGCTCTAAGTGTGAATTTTTTATGCAATGTTTGATACCACACGGCGAATGAGAGAAAAAAACCTCAGCATTTCCCGGAAACTTAGATGCACACGGCAGGTAGTGTCAGAAAGCCGCGTGTGTTATTCCGGTCACAAAATGCGGTGAAAATCCTACACGAGGTTATAGTTTGGTTGTGGTGCTAACATGTTTACACTCGGTGCAATAGTTAACTTAGTTCGATACGAACAAACTGAATAAACAAAGAGCACTGGTCACTCACTTACCAAATCTGTAGAGACAGGACAATCACCAGCAACTAGAGCCACGTCTTTATAATAGAAGACTTTAAGTGAATCCGGATCTCAGCATTTGCAGATGAGAACAGCTCTCAGGTAAATAATGTTCCTCCTTAGACACGTAAGTTATTGTTGTCGAGCGTCGCGTACACTGTAATCCACGCGTGACTCCAGCTGAGCTCTCACAGAGAGAAAATGAAAACAAAACTTAACTGCAGCAAACTACAAAAGCAACACTTCACGCTTGTTTTGCCAATACAAAGTGGTGTCTCTGTCGTCTAAACACTGTGACAGTAATGAATATTAATGAAGTTGCACAATAGAGTGCGCTGATTGGTTTGAACCAAGCCTTACTCATGCATTAATGCATCACACTATAAGACGTAATAAGACACACTCTGGCACAGACGTCCAGTCTACATGCTGGAAAACACACTATTATGTCATGGCCGTGACTCAGCTTCAAAAATTCGTTTCAAACCGGAAGTACGAATTTGTTTGAAATAATACAAAAACAACCAATTTACATTTTTTAGTGAAATATAGGTGTCCTAATAGTGTTTTTAGCAGTGTGGGACACATATACGACTGTCAACAGCTCAAAAAATGTGTTTTGGTGTTTCGTGACCCTTTAAGCTCCAACCCTAATCATGCACACCTGAACAAGCTAATCAAAGTCTTACTAGTTATACTTGAAACACCCAGGCAGGTGTGTAGATTCAAGTTGGAGCTAAACCCCGCAGGGCCACCGGCCCTCCAGGACCAAGATTGGTGACCCCTGATTTAAAATCTAAACCACCCTCTAAAAAGCTAACATTATTTTCAGTTTTTGGTTGAACTATCCCTTTAACAACATAACCTATGGGTGTTGATTTGGTTGTGTTCCAGCGATGATCGATGGTGCTTCTGAACCCTCTCCAGCTCAGGGTACAGATGAAGCTCCACACTACGCAGAGGCAGACATCCCTGGAGCTCACAGCTATCGCGTCACTGTGGTCAACATGCCTTTATCTCCTGGAAGAGACGGAGCTCTGGAGGAGTTTCCCAGGGACAGACTGACCTTCAAAGAGAAGCTCGGAGAAGGACAGTTTGGAGAGGTCCTGTACGCAAACACTGTCGTCAGCAATAAGTGATCATTTTCTTTGTTTCTGTCTTTCTGTCTGCCTGTCTTTCTTTTTGTCTGTCTGTCTGTACCGCATGGTTTTGGACGTGGGGGAAACCGGAGCACACAGAGAAAACCCACGCGAATGCGGGGAGAACATGCATTGTTGACTTTTGCTTGTCTGGCCATCTCTGTTCAATAAATCCTGAGTTTAGATCCTCATCTCCCTGTTGTCTGTGTTCACTTCTGCTTTACAGACAAGCTGTTACAGATGAGCAGCCAGCCAGAAAAAGAAACAAAAATTCATGACTAATAATTTTGACTTGGACTGTTTGTTCACACACAGGTTCATCTGTGTGAAGCTGAAGGAATGCAGGAATTCATGAAGGACCATTGTGATGACATTTGCGTTGACCCAATGCTCGTAGCGGTCAAAACCCTGAGAGAGGACGCTGACAAAAATGCAAGGTAACTCACAGGAGCACGGGTCCCGCAGTCCATCTATATGCCTGTTGTTGCTGAGAAGCACTGCTTTTTGCTTTACAGATGCTGTCCAGCCATTTTAGGACAGTTTAACATTTCCTCAAGGAAATCTACATTTTCAGGAACGACTTCATGAAAGAGATCAGGATCATCTCGCGATTAAGAGACCCGAACATCATTCGCCTGTTGGCGGTGTGTGTTGAGAGCGATCCGCTGTGCATGATCACGGAGTACATGGAGAACGGAGACCTCAATCAGTTCCTGTCCCGCCACCAGCTGCAGGAAGACGGAGTTCAGGCTGACTCTACTTCCATCAGGTAAGTGAGACGTACACCTCATTTACCCTGCGGCAGTGGTTTCTGACCTTTTTTAACTTGCGACCAAACACATGTTTCTGTGGACGTTTTAAGTAAACTGACTTTGAATTGTTAATTTACTCAGACGCAGGTTAAATTGATGCATGTTATGATTATCTTTAATAGTTATAAAATTAAGTGAGTAGATCCTATAGATTTTTATAGCGATTCACTTTTTCTATATTTTCGCATATTACAGCCTTATTCCAAAATGGATTAAATTCATTTATTTCCTCAGAATTCGCAAGACCCCATAATGACAATGTGAAAAAAGATTTTTTTTAATTGTTGCAAATGTATTAAAAATAAAAAACCTTAAAAATCACATGTACAGTATTTATGGCCTTTGCTCAATACTTTGTTGATGCACCTTTGGCAGCAATTACTGCCTCAAGTCTTTTTGAACATGATGCCACAAGCTTGGCACATCTGTCTTTGGGAATTTCGCCCATTCCTCTTTGCAGTACCTCTCAAGCTCTTATCAGGTTGGATGGGAAGCGACGATGTACAGCCATTTTCAGATCTCTTCAGAGATGTTCAATAGGATTTAGGTCTGGGCTCTGGCTGGGCCACTCAAGGACATACACTGAGTTGTTGTGAAGCCACTCCATTGATATTTTGGTGGTGTGCTTTGGGTCATTGTCCTGCTGGAAGATGAACCGTTGCCCCAGTCTGATGTTAAGAGCACTCTGAAGCAGGTTTTTATTGAGGATGTCTCTGTACATTGCTGCATTCCTCTTTCCACCTATCCTGACTATAGTTTTCCAGTTCTTGCTGCTGAAAAACCTCCCCACAGCATGATGCTGCCACCACAATGCTTCACTGTAGGGATGGTATTAGCCTGATGTTGAGTGGTGACTGGTTTTTTCCAAAAGTAATGCCTGGTATTCACTCCAAAGAGTTAAATTTTTGTCTCATTAGACCAGAGAATTTTATTTCTTATTGTCTAAGAGTCCTTCAGATGACTTTTGGCAAATTGCAGGTGTGGGGTGGCTTCTGTCTGGCCACTCTACCATACAGGCCTGATTAGTGGTCTGCTGCACAGATGGTTGTCCTTCTGTAAGGTTCTCCTCTCTCCACAGAAGAACGCTGGAGGTTTGACAGAGTGATCATCGGGTTATTGATCACCTCTCTGACAAAGGCCCTTCTCCCCAAATACTCAGCTTAGATGGCCGGCCAGCTCTAGCAATAGTCCTGGTGGTTCCAAACATCTTCCACTTACGGATGATGGAGGCCACTGTGCTCATTGGAACTTTCAGAGCAGCATAAATGTTTCTGTTACCTTCCCCAGCCTTGAGCCTCGAGACAATCCTGTCTTGGAGGTCTACAGACAATTCCTTTGTCTTCATGCTTGGTTTGTGCATTGACATGCACTATCAACCCTGAGACCTTATATACACAGGTGTATGCCTTTACAAATTAGAATTTTAAGGAAATAAATGAATTTAATTCATTTTGGAATAAGGCTGTAACATAAAAAATGTGGAAAAAGTGAAGCGCTATGAATACTTTCCAGATGCACTGTGCATATTTATACCCATATGACAGTGTTGTTTGATGTGCATTTTTTTGAAATAGCATGACATTTAGGATAATTTAATGTAAATGTCATCTTTTTCTCTAGCTACGGAACGCTGATCAACATGGCCTCTCAGATTTCCTCTGGAATGAAGTATCTGTCATCCCTGAATTTCGTTCACCGTGATCTCGCCACACGCAACTGTTTAGTCGGCATGAACAACATCATCAAGATCGCAGACTTTGGCATGAGCCGAAACCTGTACCGTGGAGATTACTACCGCATACAGGGGCGTGCAGTGCTCCCCATCCGCTGGATGTCCTGGGAGAGCATCCTACTGGTGAGCCTGTCCGTGCTGCTGTTTATCTGTCAGTAGAGCTGCCCTACAGTGAAACATGCACACTCTTAAACTGATTATGTCATGGAAACACATTTCCTATATTCCTATATTGAAGTACAGTCATAAAAAGTAGAAAGGAATACTCCACTTTTTAATATTTTTTGAAAAAAGCATTTATAACTCCTATAGAGGGTGGCGCAGTGGGTAGTACAATTGCCTCACAGCAGAAAGGTCGCTGGTTCGAGCCTCGGCAAGGTCAGTTGGCATTTCTGTGTGGAGTTTGCATATTCTCTCCGTGTTGGTGTGGATTTCCTCCGGGTGCTCTGGTTTCCCCCGCAGTCCAAAGACATGCGCTGTAGGTGAATTGGGTAAGCTAAAATATGTGTGTGAATGAGTGTGTATGGGTGTTTTCCAGTGATGGGTTGCAGCTGGAAGGGCATCCGCTGCGTAAAACATGTGCTGGATAAGTTGGTGGTTCATTCTGCTTTGGGGACCCCAAATTAATAAAGGGACTAAGCCAAAAAGAAAATGAATGAATGAATGTACTCCTTTAGGGATGGACTGCTGATTTTTACCATTTTTTTATCAATTTAGCCAATCCAGGGTCTCGCGGGGCACTTTTAGCTTAGCTGAGCATAAATCATTGATTTGGATTAGACCATTAGCATCTTGCCCTTGGGGCTCTTCACCCCACAGGTGAATTGGTTGACTAAATTGGCCATAGTGTATGAGTGTGTGTGTGATTGCAAGAGTGTCTGGGGGTTTCCCAGTGCTGGGTTGCATCTGGAAGGGCATATGCTGCATAAAACATATGCTGGAACAGTTGATGGTTTATTCCACTGTGGCGACAAGCTTAATAATCTGCCAATGGGCAGATTATTGCTATTTCCTTATCCCATTGGCAGATTATTTTGCTTGTTTTCAGAATAAAACTCACTTAATTTTGACAAATCTAAAAACAAGACTATATTTTTTACTTATCAACAAAAGGCTTCATGATTTATGAATGTTTAGATATTTTTACTAAAGACAAGACAAAAACTATTTAAGAAAGCATTTTTTGCAGTGTAATAATTTGCAGTGCCTGAGTTAAGATTATTGATTACTGTTTTCTTTGCAAAGCTGCTTTGTTTTCATGGCAAAAAGCTTCCACGGTTAAACAGAATGACAGAGACAGGACAAAAACACAAATATAAAAAAATAAACAAATAGAGAATAACACGTACAAATTGACAAATGAATGTACGGGTTTATTAATATATACAGTTGAAGTCAGAATTATTAGCCCCCTTCAAATTTTTTTCTTCTTTTTAAAATATTTTCCAAATGATGTTTAACAAAGCAAAGAAATTTTCACAGTACGTCTGATAATATTTTTTCTTCTGGAAAAAGTCTTATTTGTTTTATTTCGGCTAGACTAAAAGCAGTTTTTAATTTTTTAAACACCATTTTAAGGTCAAAATTATAAGCCCCTTTAAGCTATTTTTTTTCTCAATAGTCTACAAAACAAACCATCGTTATACAATGACTTGCCTAATTACCCTAACCCTAACTGCCTAGTTAACCTAATTAACCTAGTTAAGCCTTTAAATGTCACTGTAAGCTGTATAGAAGTGTCTTGAAAAATATCTAGTCAAATATTATTTACTGTCATCATGCCAGAGATAAAATAAATCAGTTATTAGAGATGAGTTGTTAAAACTATTATGTTTAGAAATGTGTTAAAAAAACTTCATTCTGTTTAACAGTAATTGGGGAAAAAAATAAACAAGCCGTCTAATAATTCAGGCGGGCTAATAATTCTGACTTTAACTGTACATTATTGTGTTTGTATAGCTATATTATGTGCAAATTAAAATGTAAACTAAGTATGTTGTTTAATAGTGTCGTTGACAATTTACAGTGTATTAAGTGTTACATAAAGAAACGTGACTTGACTTGTTTGGCCGTCTCTCTTTTATTTGTTTTTAGGGTAAATTCACCATGGCCAGTGACGTGTGGGCATTCGGCGTGACCCTGTGGGAGATTCTAACCCTGTGCAAAGAGCAGCCGTATGCCCAGTTTACAGACGAACAGGTGATCGAAAACACCGGAGAGTTTTTCAGGGACCAAAATAAACAGGTGAGGATTTAGATTTCAACCACAATAACCCTTATCAGTAAACATTAGGAAATGATTCATCTAATGCTGAAAAAATATGTTATTTAGAAAAACATATTTCACAATTTAATGAACACTATATTTTAAGGTTGGTGTACAGTTAAAGTCAAACTTATCAGCCCTCCTGCTCATTATTCTGCTTTTAAGCATAAAAGAAACTAATTTGATAATCCCATCTTGCCTAAAAGAGAAAAAGTTTAGTCACATTAACATCTGGCTATTTTAAATGGTTATGGGCCTTTTTATATACAGTGTATAAAAATAGACTGAAACGGCTTCACACTAAAATATTAAGCAGTTTTGAGCAAAAAATGTGTTAAGTAATCACTGTGGGTAAATTTGTTATTAAATAAGATAGCTAAATAGAGTTTGGCGGTTCATTCCGCTGCGGCTACCCCTGATTAATAAAGTGAATAAGCCGAAAAGAAAATGAATGAATGAATGAATGAATGAATGAACAATGAATGTGAATGAGTTTTTTAATAGAATGCAAATAATTTAAATTAAGATGTTACATTAAAATGGACAAATAATTCTATTTAGTAAAAAAACATAAAGAATATTATAGAAAACATTATATTGAATATTACATTAAAATACAAATTGTGTAACTTGTAAATTTGGAAAATTGTTAAAATTGTTGTGAAACAAATGAAAGACATCACTGATTTTTTATTTGAATAAATGCAAATAGTAAACAGTTAAAGTCAGAATTATTAGCTGAATTATTAGCCCTTCTGGATATTGTGTGCCCCATTTTCTGTTTAACAGAAAGAAGATGGTTTTTCAACACATTTCTAAACATAATAGTTTAATAACTTATTTCTAATAACTAAGTTATTTTATCTTTGCCATAATGACTGAATAATATTTTACTAGATATTTTTCAAGATATTAGTTTTCAGCTTAACGTCATATTTAAAGGCTTAACCAGAGTAGGTTAATTAAGGTAATTAGGCAAGTCATTGTATAACAGTGGTTTGTTCTGTAGATTGTTATAACTTTTCTTGAAAGTCAAGTTTACATACAATAAGATTATTATACCTCTGAAAAAGCTCAGATGATGGTGTCAAGATTTTGGAAGTTTCTGATTGGCTAATTAACAAGATTTGAGTTAATTGGAGGCACAACTGTAGAATAGTATTTAAGGAAAACCTCAAACACACGGCTTCCTTGTGTGACAACATGGGAAAATCAACAAGCCACAATCAACAACAAAAAAGCCAAATTAAATTACAATTTGCTAAATTACACTGGGAAAAATTATTGGAGACATGTCCTGCGGTCTGATGGAACTAAGATTGAACTGTTTGGCCATAATGACCAGTGTTACATTTGGAGGACAAAGGGGAAAGCTTACAAGCCTAGGAACACCATCCCAACTGTTAAGTGTGGGGACAGCAGCATCATGTTGTGGGGCTGTTTTGCTGCAGGAGGGATTGGTCCACTTCACAGCATAGATGGCATCATGAAGAAAGACCATTATGTAGAAATACTGAAGCAACATCTCAAGACATCAGCCAGGAAAATAAAACATGGCCACAAATGGGTCTTCCAAACAGACCATGACCCTAAGCATACTGCCAAATTAGTTAAAATGTGCTTTAAGGACAAGAGAGTGAATGTTTTGGAGTGGCCATCAAAAAGCCCTGCTCTCAATCCTATAGAAAATTTGTGGGCAGAGTTAAAAAAGCTTGTGCGAGCAAGACTCAGTTACACCAATTTTGTCAGGAGGAATGGGCCAAAATTACTTCAAACTATTGTGAAAAGCTTGTGGAAGGATACCCAAAACATTTGACTGAAGTTATCCAGTTTAAAAGCAAAGTTATAAAAAATACCAAGGAAATGTGTGTAAACTTTTGACTGTCAAGAAATTAATAAAAATTTCTCAAAAAAAATTCTCTCATTATTCTGATATTCAGCAAATGTGAATCATTTAGGTACTCCTAACAGACCTACAATAGTAAACGTTTAGTATGATTTACCATCAGACATTTATTTTAAATGGTTATGTTTCTTTTTTTTAGGGTGTATGTAAACTTCTGGTTTCAACTGTATATTAATTAGGATATATATAATATAGAATAAACATATAGTTGTCAATATTATAACCTGTGAATTTTTTATGCTTTAAAATTTCATTTGGAAAATATATTTTTTAACACATTTATAAACAGAATTGTTTTAATAACTTATTTCTAATAACTGATTTCTTTTGGATACCAGTGGCTAATTGAAAAAAAAAAACTAAAGGGTTTTAATAAATAACCTTCACCTTAAAAGTGTTAAAGGAAAATCTAAAACTTACAGGAATATCCAGTGAAAATGCCCTTGCCCTGTTCATCACTTGAGAATAAAGGGCTAATAATTTTGACTTATATGCCTGATCAAAGGCATATATATATATATTTTTTTTTTTTCTTTTATGTACAACAAATATTGAATTTTTTTGGTCTATACCCAAATACCCAGCACTGCAGCACAAGATGAGTCAGAGGAAAAAATGCATGCAATAACCTGACCACAACAGAAGGTGTCAGTGCTGAGCTGTTC